>NW_015150957.1:415731-418620 GCF_000732505.1 Cyprinodon variegatus
CCCATTGATTTAGCTTGGAAAGCGGGGAGAATGGCGCTAGGCTTACCGCACCGTGACGTCACTGCTGGAAGATGGCAGGAGGGAGGGGCTACTAGATTTGGGCAAAAATGGCCGCTCCCAGAGTCATAGATCGCAACGAAAGTTATTTTATTTTTTTTACTGATTAACGGTAAATTAATCAAATCACCGCAAACGTATTAGTTTTAGGTAAAAATAATGATCCATTGATTATTTCTCGAACGGACTTTTCCTTTACTACTAGTTCTATAAATTGGAAAATCCTTCAACCATCCCTGCTGGAGAGTGTGAGGAGAACAGGATGAGGGTCATGATCATTTCTTCTGGCTGTGCTGCAATTTTTCCCTATTTTGAGACGATGTTGCCAAAGAAAAAGAAATAAAAAGTCATTTAAAGGAGGCAGAGATTCAGAAGAAGGTTATTTACTTATTTAAAATTCTGTCGGCAGCAGTAAAAAAAAGTCCGTCAGAAAGAAATATTTCAGAGAAGAACCTCTAACAGCTACAAACTGGACGGACGCTGTGGAAGAAATTCCCAGCATGGAAAAGTTGGAACAAGCAAAATATGAAGATCTTTGGAAAAAATGGGCAATGATTACTGAGCAGCTGTTCTCTGTAAAATGTTCTGTTTGATATTATTTCTACCTTTTAAAAATCATAAAGTAAAAAAATAGAACATTCCATACATAAATAATGAATTACATGTAAATAAAATGTATATATTTTTAATGTTTCTGCAATTTATATCTCATTTAGAAAAAAAAAGATTTTTTTTTTAAATTCCAAAGATTTCTTTTTTTTTTTTTTTTAATGTTACTTTACTAAAAGTATAATATTAGGTTAGCCAAAAACGAATCGATAAAAGAATTGATTAGTAAAATAATCTTTGAGTGCAGCTCTAAAAACAAAAAGTTATTAATAAATAGAGTAAAAACTGAACTTTAGTTTCTACATTACAATATTGCTCCAGTTTCCGTTGTTTTTATTTCAAATCAAGTGAAACTGAAGAAGAATTAAACTTGTTAAAAGCCACAAAGTTTAAGTTTAATCTGCACAAACAGTAACGCTTGATATATTTCAACAAAATAAGCAAAGCAGTTTGATTTTTTTAAAAACATAAATAATGTTCCAGGTTTTCCTGTTTGGAAAAAAACAAACCAAAACACAACAAAAGCCTAAAATGTTCAGGTAATTTATCTTTATCTTAGTTTTTTGAGTTTGTCCTGTAAGCAGCAGAAACAGGATGTGGAAACAACTCTGACTTAATTAAGCCGGGTTTAATAAAGCCTTAAATAAAGTCGCTGGATGTTTATGATCATTTTTATGCTGAATTAAAATCCAAGAGCATAAAGTTCTGTAATGTACCGGATAGCAGCCTAACATCTCAGGAATATGTAGCTTCATCAACCAAATATATTTACACCACCTTTGAATTCTTACACCACCTTCGAACCTTTGGGACAGACAGCAGTACTTGTAGACATCACAGCCTCTTCAGCTTTATTCTGCTTTATCTTTAGTGCTAGGCTAATCCGGCGTCTGCCCTCCATAAATCTGCTCCCTTCTTGTGTCAAAACACAAACACCGAGGCTGAATCAAGCGGAGTAACCAGGATGAAGCGATGAGGAAAGCTTCTCTAACCTTTGGCTGCCGGAGGGCCTGCTTGCCATCATCGCCTCTATGCCTTAAAATCTGATAGCGCCACTTTGGCACCGGCAAATAGCCGAGGCAGATCAAATTATCCACTCTAACCTTTCAATCCCTCGCTGCATCTATATACACCCTACATCTTAAAAAGCTGTATTCCCAGCACTTTAAACACTTGAATCCTCCTTCCATATGTAAATATAGACGTATTTCTGCTCCAACTCGGCAGTAAAGAGTGCGTGTTTCCCTGTGTGAGTCCATCCACATACAAGGAAAAAATCAGCCTTAAAAGGGTCAAATTATCTGAGAACCAGAGGGGCCCGGAGAGGTGGCCCCGGCGAGCTGGGGAGCATTAGGCTGCAAAATGAGGGAGGAGGTCGGTGGTGGGGGTTGGAGGAGAAAAGAAAACTGTTTAATTTAACCAAACTGGGGCCCTGAGAGGCGCGCAGCGCGAGGGGCTCCAAGCCAAAACAACCTCCGCTGAGCCAAAGGAAGCCCAAAATGGCTCCCACCTCAAAACGCCATCCCAGAGGAGAGGAGAAAACAAGGAGGAGAAAGCAGAGGCCAGGATTTAGCTGCAACAATCTATTGGAAAGACTTTCAGCATTGAGGCAGGGGGGGGGTGTAAAGGGACACAAAGGCTAAAATATGTCCACCGAGACACGAGACGGGACGCACTGAGCATGTATTGGCAATTGCTGTGCCGCGGGGAATTGGCCGACCATATGCGTGTTATTTACACCGCCGTTTGGACCGGTAACTCATCCAAAGCGGGGGCTGGGTTAATAGCGAGGGTAAATCAGACTCTTGACACACGAACCCCCCCTCTCTCCACCTACTCTTCTCCAAAAACACAAAACAAAAGGCAGAGGAGACAAACGCAGCATTTATTTGGGCGGGGACAGCCGTGCAGCCTCCATTCAGGAGCGGCGGGGCTAAGTGACTGACCGACTGCATTAAACAGTACATAGAAGTCAAAGCAGGCAGATGCTGGATAAAGGCTCTGCTGACAGCTTATGGACCCATCTGTGATGGGGGGGGGGGGGTGGAAAACCCTCTTGACTTGCTAAGAGGTTGGCAGCAGCCCTGAAACTGACTGTATGGAAGACAAACCTGCAGAAAAACATGGCTTTTCGTAAAATATGTCAAATATAAAGCCTTAAATGGCCAAGCTCCATCTGATATCAGAGATCTGATTGTTCCTTATGTTCCTAACAGAGCACTT
>NW_015150957.1:420054-421139 GCF_000732505.1 Cyprinodon variegatus
GCTACTATATTTGGGGAAAAATGGCCGCTCCCAGACTCAGTGATTGCGACAAAACTTTTCTTTTTTACTGATTAACACTAAATTCAATAAATCACGTCAAACATATTAGTTTTAGGAATAAATCATGATCCGCTGATTCTTCCTTGCTGACTTTTCCTTTAACAGCTTTTCTTAACCTGAACTTCTTTTTGCTACATGCATCATTTATGTGTTTGCAGTTCTGTTGTATATTTTCTATAATTGCAGCTTTTCTCTTTCTTGTTTGTGGAGCGCTTGCAGCACGTTTGTGGCTCTCGGTCACAGTAATATTTGCGCAGGTTGTTGAATTGATGAGACTAAAAAGCGTTAAAGTTTTGGTTTGTAAAAAGCTGACGGATGAAAACAGCAAGGCTCAGTTTGAGTCATCTAATCAATCAAAGCCTTGTTCTGCTCAGAGCGCCGACATGATGGAAGTCCTGAAGGCCGTGATGCTGTCAGCGGGGGGGTGCAGGGAGCCTGCTCTGGCAGCAGGAAGTGCTTACCTGTCATCTGCAGCTAAATGTGTTTCTAACCTTGTTTCCTGTGCAGCGCGGGGGGGCAGAGTGACCTCAGTGGGAGCCGCTGACCCTGCAGCTCGTCTCTCCTAACTTAAAGAAAAACTCTCAGCTGCCGTTTGGTTTGTTTGTTTTTGTGACATAAAAGATGTTTGACCTGTTTTTCTAAACCAGGGGTCTGTTTAAAGAAGCAGGTTTACTGAAAACTCGACATTTTCTAAACCTGGAATCAGGGAAACTCTGAGTTTTCCGTTTCACACAGAGTTTCCTCAACTTGTTTTGGTTGCCATGGTAACACTCTCCTCAGAGCTAACCTGGTCAGCTGCAGGTTTTGTTCAGTGAACTCAGTTTCCTCTGTCTTTGCTCTCCTCAGAGCCATTCACACAGTTTTATTTCCTGGTTTAGTCAGTTTTTTCTCATGTTTTTGTGCATAAAAAATGAAAAATCATTCACTGGGTCCGTTAGACATTAGGTTTTAAAATCAACCACTGCAGGTCCGTTTGACAGTAGCTATTAAAGAATGATCAGCACTTTTTCACAGAGAAATAAATA
>NW_015150957.1:422314-423777 GCF_000732505.1 Cyprinodon variegatus
CTTTAAGACTTTTTAAGGACCCGCGGGAAACCTGAGACCTAAATAGAATAAATTGATCTGCTGCCATTGAAACTCATTACGGTTAATGACGTTTTTATTTAACATGCTTGATTCACCTCCTGTAATCAACTATTACTGAGTCCAAACGCTCCATGTTGCTCTTCTTCCCCATTTAAGGTACGATGAAACCCCCCCCCACCCTGAGCCATTCACCTAATTAGTTAACAAAGCTGTGAAAGGAAGTCAGGCTTCATCAGTCGGATGATTGACAGCTGCCTGTCCCCCCCGTCAGACCCTGACCCCAGTGAGCGCCCACGTTAATCGCTGCCCCCAAACGGGCAGACGGATCTCTTCTCCCCCCCCCCCCCCCCTACTTGCAGCAGATAAAGAGGGGCCTTATTGGGAAGCCGGCCATTCTACTTGACCTTCGCTGAGCCTTTTCACTCTTTCACTCCCTTCAAACCGTCTTTGGAGCTTCACTCAGTCCGTTGCGGGGAAAGGCTGGGGGCGCTGCTGCGGCGGGGAGGGGGGGGGGTTGCCCTTAAATACCCCCTTAGACACGCACATGCGCTAACACACAGCCGTCGCCTTTGGGCCCCGCCCTTTCAGAGGATGGTCCCCGGACTTCAAAGTTGGTGTGCATTCATTAATTGGCCTTTGAATTGATATCAGAGGGTCACAATAAGGGTGTGAAAGCAGAAAGAGGCTTTAATGAAGCATAGAGCCGCCATTCATCTGCAGATAACTATGTTTTCATGCTTGGATAGTCATCGTGCAAGGAGCCCACGAGAGAGGGAGGGCCAGAGGGACGGAGAGAGCCCCCAGGGTACAGGAGAGTGATTTGGTGCTCGCCACTTGGCCCCCGTGCCCCCCCCCTCCCACCGCCGCCCTGCCCAGGGACTCACTGAGTGACACATTCATCCGCTCCCTGGACAGACAGAGCCCTCTTCACCAGAGGAGCAAATCGCTTTTATAGCATCCATTTTTTTTCCATCTTTGTCGAATCCAGCGAGACAAAAACAGCAACGAGTTTTCATCAGAGCTACCCAGAAACGTGCCGAATAAACCCGTTAACTTTACGCTAAGCTAATAAAAAACATCCCTGGTTAGAGACTGATAGTTGGTCCTGAACTCCTCCATGAGTCTGGAGGGAAAAGCTTTGACATGGAAACATGGAGGATTCTTCACCTTTCTGACATCTTTGCTTCTATGAGGAAAACCTCCAAAGTTCTTTTTTTTTTTCGTTGCAAACTGTACTTTAAGTGAAGCAAACAGACAGGAGGAGTTATGAGGTGCTGCCCCTCCTCCACCTGTTGCTGAGTATCGGCATTCAATGAGATCACATTGAAAAAATGGTCTAGAAATAAGAAAAAATGTCTTAAATCAAGCATATCTACCCTTCATTTTAGTAGGTATATGGGATGATTTGCCAACGGAGTATTTTTACTCTTAAAATAAGATTA
>NW_015150957.1:425583-426967 GCF_000732505.1 Cyprinodon variegatus
CCCCGCCTCTTTTGTCCCTGAGCCATCAGCCTGGGGTTATGGACACAATGAGGCCTGCAGGATGGAGGAATGCGCCTCAATAAACCTAATTATGACATGATGACTGCGCTCACCATGGCAGGGCTTTTTCAAAGATCCCTGCTTTATTCAATTAGCCTTTCCAGGATCCGCTTTCACCAAAATAACGTTTTCCTTTTGACTGTTTGCATTGCGGAGCGGAATGTGAGGACGTGTGCGTCCAGACGCCCGGCCCGCATTTATGGGCCCTCCACAAGGCTCCTCTGTGTTATCTGCCTAATTTCACCATAGTGAGTCCATGGGGGGGGGGTTATGTCTGTTCTAATCATTAACTTTGTCTTCAGGGTTAATTAGCCTGATGTTGGCAGTAAACGGGGCCCCAGAAAGGCACCTATGGGGCCAAATACACCTGAATATGGAGCTGGGAGCGCTGACTACTTCCTGTTTAAGATTTGAAGAATTTAAAACTCAGAATGGAAATAGATATTTTATTACTAGAGTCTAAAAGCAAACAGGTTTTACTGAAGTTTTAATTTAATAAAATATAAAATATTCGTTTATGGCTTCACAGTGATTTTTATGCATCCTGTGTTTCCTTAGATCGATGCTGTAACTGAGGAGGAAAGTTTTTCTAAAATAAAACTGAAATAAAGATGATTGATACGGGATGGGGGGGGGGGGCTCAGATGAAAGTGCCAAGAAATAAAAGAGTAGATTTAATCTGCTTGAAGAGATTTAAGAAGGGGAGGGGGGGGCAATGCAGTGCAGAGGACGGGCTGCCCGGGGCCCCCATTGTCCAGCGGTGCTTCGGGCCAAACTGTGATTCTCCCCGGGAGAACATTGGTCCCTATTCACCCAAAACATTCGGTAATAACCCCCACCCCCAAATATGGACATCATTTAGGGGACGTTATTAATGTTTGGGGGGGGGCGCTGATAGATCACGAGCTGCAGGCTCCTCCAGGCTGGAGGCTCTTCTGTCTCATGGAGCAAACAGGGTCTCAGGCTCCCCGATACTGCAGCTCATTCATCCCGGCTGCAACCAGACTCTACAATAGCAACAAGTTACGCAATGTATAATGTGCAGGGGGGGGATTTACTATTAGGCAATACTAGGCAGTTGCCTAGGGCCCCTAGTCTCTGGGGGGCCCATAAAACTGTGCTTACATGTATGGTTAATACAACTATTCCTGCACATTAATTACGTTTCTGATAAAAATCCTTTGGCTAAAATGCCATCAGAACGCTGATAATATTAAGTATGTCTCAGCCCCCCCCTTCAGTGTCCACCATATTGGATCAGTCCATTTGCTGCACATGTTCAGAAAGGTCCAAACAGACAGCAGCAAACCATTTGAAAACAAAC
>NW_015150957.1:427794-431506 GCF_000732505.1 Cyprinodon variegatus
AAACAGCTGAATCTGATCCGGTTCTGATCCGTCTCTGATCCGGTTCTGATCCGGTTCCGCTCTGCGCAGCAGGATTTTACTTTTTTTTTTACTGAGGTTAAAAACTGACTGTTTTCATGTTTGCGTTGAACAGAGTGGGGGAGTGGGGGGGCATTCAGCGGGTAAAGAGTCGCAGTGAGCGGACTGAGCCTCCGAACCGGACCGGAGCTGCAGCGGCTCCGCCTGAATAATTCATCCCTTTCTTTTTTTTTTTCTCCCTCTCTTTATTCTTCTGGCTGAATTTTAAACAGTCCTCCTCCTTCTTCTCCTCCTGCTCCTCCTCCTCCTCCTTTAGCGGCCAAAGCTGTTTCCAGGCTGTCCTTTTGTCCCCAAAGCGCGAGCCTCCAATGGACTCACGAGCTTTTGTCTCCCAAGTTCATCCGCGAGCTTCCCGTAACGCGCGCGAGGCGTGTCTTTGTGCGGAGCTGGAGACCGTTGAACAAATGTTTGATCAACTCATCTGGGGGACATTTTGTCTCCTGGATCCGGGGGGACATTTAGCTGTCCTCTGACGCAGCGGCGCGCGGCTTCATGTGGACATTTGGCGCCTTAATGATTCAAAATGTTTGACTAAAACGGACTCTTTTATTTTGAATTTTTTTTATTTTATTTGGAAAGTTTTATGTTCATAAATGTAAATGGTCCAGTTTAAAACCCAATTTGCCTCAATTCAAAACTGAGCTGAAATCCTACCTTGGAACCTTAAAAGGTTTAACAAATTTGAAAGCTATAAAGAGCTTGAATAATTTTAATGACTTTGAAAAATGTATATGAAAATTTTGTATCCCTCCCATATGTTTCATTTTTTTGTAACTCTCCTTTGTTTTCTTTTTCATTATTAATACTCTTGTAATGCATTAATTGATATTTTGATATGGTTTTTGATACTGTTTGTCAATGTTGTTAATAAAGTTTTATTTAAAAAAATATGGCGCCTTAAACACATTTATATTAATCCGCCATAAACTAAATATATCAGCAGCCTTTTAACATTAATGACACATTTCAAAAATGATTTGTTACCAAACAGCCATTTAGTAAAAAGAAAGATAAAAATTTATATATTTATCTTATTAAAAAATAGTATTACTTTAATTAATAAGTAAAAACTAAAAAAATAGATTCATTAAACCAAAATATTTAATCTTGCATCTAACTAATTATGATAATTAGCAATAAACTGAAGATTTTCAATAAGGAAATAATTATGATTATAACTATATTCTTTAATTTAAATCTGTAAACTTTGTGAAGCTTCTAGCATGATGCTAGCAAATACTAATACAGTAAAAAAAAAAAAAAAACAATCTACTGGATTTTGTTTCCAAGTTTGAAGACGTTTCTCTTCCCATCCGGGAAACTTTTTCAATTCAAAATGAAAAAAAAAAAAAAAAACACCTACAAAAACGCCTACAAAAAGAAAATCATGGCCGACCTCAAACAATTGGAAAAAGTCTAATTAGCCGCTCCGTTTATTTCCATTATATCCAGAGGACGACGTTCCATGTTTATATGGACTCCAAAAATTCCCAAGGAAGGAAAACCAATCGGAACCAGAGTCAGCAGCATTAACTCAGCAACATTCAACATTGCTAAACAGTTTACTGATACCCCCCCACCCCCAGTGGGGAACACACCACATAGAAAACTCCAAAGACTTTGCAAACAAAGTCAAACATTTAAAGATGGCGCCAGGAGAAACCCTGCTGATGTTACTTCACTTTCACCTGCTTAGTAATATCAGAGGCAGTGGAAACGTAAAGAAAGACGAAAAAGAAGCCAAACGACCCCCATTCCAAAGGGGGGGGCCTGTTCATCCGTTTCTATCTGCATGTTTTCTAAACTAAAACCAGGCTTTGTTGGGCTGCTGGATAAAACCTGGAACTAAACGCTATTTCTGACATTTTGAACTGAAAAAGTTTCCTGGATTGAAGAGAAACGTCTTCAAACTTGGAAACAACGTCCAGAGGATTGATTTTAAATTTTATTGGAATGATTTTGACCTGGATGACTGATAATCTTCCCCAGCAAATGATAGCAAACTAAACCAGCTGAAATGGAAGGAAATAATCTGAAAGGTCAGAGGTCAGATTTTAATAAGCTGATCAATGAATTCCTAATAAAAACACATCAGCTCGATCAGAGATCAACATTCGGCTTCGCAAACATCTGCAGCTAAACTCAGAGTTTATCAAGCATCAGATGCAAAAATAAAGATCTGAAAATGATTAAAGCTAAACTTAGATTTAGACTTAGCTGCTGCCACTTGTGTCTCTGCTGTGTCTATAAATGTATGTATATACAGTATATATATATGTATATATGTGTGTGTACGTATATGTATGCATATATGTATGTTTGTACATATATTTATATATAGTTTAATTATTTTAATTTTAATATTTTATTCTATTTTATAAACCCAGAATCTGTAGAACATTAGGTCTGTTTTTTTAAACAAGTTTTGAAGAGTTATAGATTTTTTATATTTGTATTTTTCACTGTAAAATTCTTACTCTTGTGTTTTTATGTTTAGACAATTTTAAGATCTGTCTGGGGAAAAACAGATGAAAAATAGCCTTTCGGCTAATTCTGGTGCATTTGCAGGAATGCTACTTTCCCCGTCAAATAAATAAATCTAAACTTAGACTTTATTGTGATTTTATAAACACAGAGTTTATACTAAACCAAAGTGGGTTCAGTAAAGCTCTCAAGATATTTCCATTTCTAAAGTGCAGCAGTGATCAAATTTAATTTAACCCCATTTTATACAACATTTATCTGTCTCTGTGGAACGGTGTATAAAATGGGGTTTAAAAATAATAATGATTAATTTTGGATCTGAGTTTAAATCACTTCAATGGTTCCTCTACTTTTCTTACCTCAGAGCTGAATGTCACATTTTTCCATCAGGAAATCAAAGTTAAGTAAACTTGAATTACATGAATGGATCAATTAAGTTTCCAGACTGTAAAACACGGATGTTTCTAACTTTGTGCAAAAACTCCATCAGGTTGGCTTCTAGCTAAACGGTTCAATATTTCATCATTTTAACACCAGAAAACATTTTCTTTCCTGACAGCACTTCTTCGTCGCCTGATAAAAATCGATGTTCTTTGATATAAACCAGCATAAACACAGCAGCCCGGAGCGGAGCCATGACTTTTAATGATAGATGGAGGAATTCAATGGTGGATGGGTTCATCATGCCACAGTAGATTATGACCAAATAAATGCTGAATGGCTGAGCGGACTTACAGTAAAGGTCGCCCCCCCCCCCTGTTTTTAAACTGCTGCTCAGCAAACACATTCATTCCCTGCTTCCCGCTCAGAGCTTCACCTGCTGCTTGAATCACAGAGCCTCATGGGAAAAGCATTAGCCCAGAGAAAAGGTCCATAAGGAATTCCTGATCCCCTCCAGCATCAAGCAGCTTTAAAACGCAGCTTTCACCCACCTGCTTCTTTATTTGAAAATTTCTTTTTCTAAACTTTGCAGTAAATAAATAAATAATAAAAAAAACTTTTCTCGAGTAATTAAATTTCTGATTTCTAACAAAACATTATCAGAATTTTACAGAAGAGGATTAGAGCCACTGAACAAAAAATTGAAAATTTAACTGATTTTTCATTTTAATTCAGTATAATATGAGAAAAAAGTCAGAATTCTGACTTT
>NW_015150957.1:432338-437598 GCF_000732505.1 Cyprinodon variegatus
CATGCTTACAGCTTGATGCTAACATGTTTGTTAGCTGTCAGAATTCAGTCAGAATTTTGAGATTAAAATCAGAATTCTGACTTTTTTCTCATACTGAAATAGAATTTTAAAATCAGTTAACTTTTCTTTTTTTTCTCCAGTGGCCCTAATCCTCTTCCGTAGAAAGTCAAATCTCCACCCTGCAGCAAACAGAAAGAGAAGAGATGAACTCACATCTGTCTCCTAAGATGCCTTCGATGCTGTGTTTGGCCCTTGGCTCGCTCTCCTCCAGCTCCTTCTTCTCCATCTCCTCTTCCTCCTCCTCTTCCTCACCTTTCCCCCCAAACTTAGTCCTCATGATGCGGCTGATGGAGCTCACTGCAAACAGCCACAAACAATCAGTGGATAATGTCAGAAAAACGCAGATAATCATGTTTTAAACTGATGCTAAATAATCTATATTTTTTAAATAATAATTTAAAAAAAGTTAAATCTTTTTACTGCTTTATTTTGATGACTTTATTTTAAACAAATGGAAAAAGTTTGTTGGAAAACAAATCAAAATATATAAAGTGAAGAAGAAAAATAAAAAAGTTTGATAAATGCTAATAATTGTATTTCTTTCCTTTGTTACCTGAAGGAACGTTGTTTCGGTCACATATTCCATCCTTCAGTAATTTATCCCGAATCTCCCAGCTAAACATACCCGGGTTTTCCCGCTTGTATTCCTCTATCCTCCTCTCCACGTCCGGCGATGGTCCCTGATTTTAAACACAAACAAAAATAAATTCTTCTTTTTATTCACTTTTATTTTAACCTCCGCGGGAATCAACAGGTTGTTTTTCTCCGGTTCACCTTCGGCTTGCTGCCTCCGATCGCCCCGGGTCTGATGGAGCCCGTCTCCTGGTAGCGGCACAGGATTTTGGACACGCAGCCGTGGGAGACCCGCAGCTGCCTGGAGATGACGCAGGGACGGATGCCGTGGTGGGCCATCTCCACGATCTTGTGTCGGATGTGGTTGGGCAAAGGCCTGCCGTTGATGAAAACTCCTCCGAGCTGGTTGACCCGGCCCTGACCCAGCGGGGTGGAAACTGGAGATTAAAAAATAAAGACAAAAAAGAGGAAAATATCAGCGAAGAGAAAAATAAATAAATGTTTTTGGAGAAAAAGGAAAAACAAAGTTAGCTTAAACCAGGAAAACGCGGGTTAAACTGTAAAAAAGTAAAATTATTAAAAAAATAATCCACTTAAACCGACATTTTTCTGTGAATTTAAGGTGTTTTTAATCTTCCTACATCCGTGGCTGTTTTATTCCTGATCTAATGTTTTACCTTCCAGAGGGAAGCCGCTGCGGGGGTAGTTCTGAGCCAGCGTGGGTCGCATCATCCTGGGCACGGACCCCGCCAGCGCAGCCATACCTCCAGCCGCTCCTCCGGAGCCCCAGCGGCCGGCCGGGGGCCGCGAACCGGACACTAAGAGCCTGGGTCCGGCTGGAAAGTTAACACCCTCGGCAGGGCTTAGCCGCCTCCCGGGCTACGGCTAAACACCGGGGAGTCCCGGGCCGCCGGCAGGCAGCGGGGGGGAGGCGGTGAGCTGGGGGGTTAATGTCGCACAGCGCTTCGCTTTCTGGAGGTTTTTACTGTGACCGAGCGAGGCGGACGATCAGCGGCGGGATGTTGGTGCTTGTTGACACCGATTCCAAGTGAGAGCGGACGGTGAAAAGTAGCGGAGCTCCTCTGCTGCCCCCCCTCAGCGCTCAGGGCTCTGATTGGCTGAGCGGGCATCCACCGCACACAGGGGCGCCTCGTGATTGGCTGAGGTCTAAAACTTTTTCCTCCAATCAGAAACGCCGCTTGAACGGGACAGGGACGTCAATTCACAACGCATAGATCTATGATAGAGTCTAAAACTTAGAAAAACAATCTAGATTATTAGATAAAACATTAGGTTTCCAGATTAAGAAACTATTAACATAAATAAATCTTTTTTAATATATATATATTTTTAAAATGCATCAATTTTTCATTTTTTTACATATATTTTATTATAGAAAGTAATAAAAAACAGCATCAAATACTGACAGCAGCAGGAGACGCTCTACTATGACACATAACCTACGTTTATATTGTTTCTGACATATTGATAATCTGTAAATAATATATATATATAATAATTAAACGTAGAAACATCATATATTTCATATCAAATTAAATGATTATTATATTTCTTATAATTTTCCAAAATGTTCTGTATTATATTATTGAATTGCCAGCTCTTTGTGTGATTGATCAATCACCAAAGGAAAATATCAGATCTTCTGTCACCTGTAACCTGTGCGTAAAATCATCCCCAGAGCGTTTAACGCCTCATTATTGCCCACGACCTCTAATTTGTTTCCACCCAGCAGCCTCTCATATTTGACATAAACGCAGATGAAGAGCGTCCGTCCACATTTTATTGGGGCTCCTCAGAGCGCAGCAGCAGCTGACAGCAGTCTGCGGAGGGCCGCGCGCCGCAGCAGGATACGACGCCAGGGCGGCCGTAAAGCCAGTCTGGCGCAAATCCACTTTTTTTTTTCTAACTTACCCCTGATGAGAGATGTCTAATAATCAATACCAAACAAAGAAGTTTTCCTGCTGTAGGGGGGGTCATGATTAGGATCCTGACGCAGCGCTCTGCGCTCCTCTGGAGAGGCGCAAAGGCTGCTGGAACCCAGAAGGACATTTAGGATCAATCATTTTAATACAAATCCGAATAAGCTTGAAAAGTTGAAAGTTTTTGTTTCACTAAATGATTAATAAGAACCAGCCAGACTGAATGGGCCTAAACAGGATCAGATTTTATCCCCACCTTTCCCTATGCATCTATAGCGGTGTTTAGCGGCTAAATGTCAGCATATGTCCTTATGATGATCAACATCTTAAGGTTAATAATTCCTAATTCATCTGATGTTTTGACAAACTGATACGATTTTTCTCTTCTGAGGTCAATAAAGTTGGTGAAAATCTAGAAGAGGGGTCACCAAAGTGAGGGATGGTTTCCCATCCTGATGAATCTGGAGTGGCATCATGAATTATATGAAATATTTGACATTTATTGGTTTATTAATGTATTTATGTCGCCCACGTTTTGTTGTTAATTGTTGCAGTTATTCTCATTATCATTGTTATCATTATTTAATCGCTGCTGCACTTTATGGAATGGAAATGTTCTGCAAAGCTGTACAAACGAAATAATGCAACAATTTTATAGCATTTATTTAATCACATTTAGTCACTTTAACACAATTATTTCATGCTAGCAGGGTAGGACATAAAATAACTGCGTTAAAGTAACTAAAAAACTGTTGCATTATTTTTTTCAATGTTTTTGTATCCACTCTGTTTTACCAAAGTCTATTATGTTTATAGCAGTGATGTTTACTGTTTTTTTGTTTTTGTTTTTACCTGGAAATAAAAAATCACGGATATTAAATGTTCACGCGCATCGTGACTTCTGAGTCCCGAACCTCTGGCACGTGGCCGCTCCTTCACCGTGCCCCCCCCCAACCCCATCCATCCCACTGCTTCAGGTTGTTTTCACCTATTGGGTCTGGGTGGGGAATGACGTCAGAAGTTGCTATGAAGATCAGGAGGTGGGTTTGGAGGCCTTTACCTGTTCAAAGTTTCATTTCTTTCACATCTAAGCTGAGAAATGCGCGCGCGCGTCCTTTCATTTTTAGTTTTAGACAAATATTTAAACTTAACATTTAAAGGAAAACTTCTAAAAGAGTGTCTAAGATAAAAAAAATGAAATTTTTTGACATTTGAATCAAAGTTCCAGAGAATAGAACCTTAGAAATAGAAATGTAGAAATAAAAACCACAGGGAAGCAAATGGAAAACAGAGGAAGCAGCTTGATGCTCAAACCTCGATCCTTCTTTTTTAAAAAGTGAAACTGAATCTCCGCATCTAATCCATTACCGGGGAAGCAGTCAGAAATCTCTCCTGATGAGAAATAAACTGGTTGCTTCACATTTTTCAGCGCGGAGGAAAGAATCAGGCATCCAGAGACTCTGATTGGATTCATCCATTTATTTATTAACAGCTGAGAAAAATCCACAGAATAAGACTGATGGTGGAAATAAACATTTAACTTCTGCTAAATGTTTATTAACAAAAAACCAAATAAAAGGAACACAATTTTTAGATCTTTTGATCTTTTACTTTTGCATTTCTATATTTTGAAAACCCGCCACGCATGAAGCTCTTATTTTAAAACGCATTTATCTCACACTGGAAAAATGATCTATAAACAATAATAATTTCTTAAATTCAGTGTATTTACCCTTAATTTGAGCAGGTAAGTGAGAGTTTGCCAATGGAATGACTGTTTTTACTCTTAAAATAACATAATTAGATAAAATGTGCTTGAAATAAGAGAGTTCAATCGTTTTCCCTTATTTTAAGTGTAAATTGTTTATTTGGCAAAATGTTTGTTTTACCTCCTCAGTTCTAGTAAAACTGCACTTATTTTAAGAAAAATTACTTATTTAGATTTAAATTTTTTCCAGTGCAGGGAGGCCAACAGTTACGAGGATAAATTTGTTCCTAAATTATTTGCAATTTTGAATAAAAAAAATAATAATTAGGTTCCAGTGATGTTAATTTTTGTCATTCTTTAAAAGAAGGTAGACAATAACCATTACATTTATTTAATCATATTTAGTGACTTTAACACATATTTTTCATGTCAGCAGGATAAGACATAAAACAGTTGTGTTAAAGTAACTAAATGTGATTAATTAGAAGCCATAAACGGTTAAATTATTTTATTCAGCAGAGAAAACATCCGGAAAGGTGGAGATTAAATCCAGCTAGACACCCTGAAATGAACCCCTGCACACCTGAGTTCATTAAGCATTTTAAATATATTTAAGTACATGTTAGTCACAGAGGGGATGACATTTCTCTTGGTCTTTTTCCGATTTTAAAATATGTAAGAAAAAGCAGAAAAAAAGTGTTTTATATATGGATGGCTGAAGTGAGCAGGCTGTTGGAAAGCGGCCTCTTTCAGAAAACAGAAAGGAAACTTTTGTTTATCCATTATTGTAATGAAACAAACAAAACAAAATAAGATATTTGCATAAATTTTTTTTTATTTTTTAAATTTAAAAGCATTGTTTTTGCTGTTTCTACGGGGATCTGGTAAAAAAAAAAGGAGATTTAATTAAGACGAATCTTAATTTTATTCTTTTAAAATGAAAAGGATTTTCTCCCAAAAAAGTAAAAAAAAATTTTTT
>NW_015150957.1:439769-443087 GCF_000732505.1 Cyprinodon variegatus
TCAGTTCAGGGGTTTGAGAAAATATGGGAATCAGGAAATTATCTATAAACCAAACTGAACGATAACTTAACTTTAGATTTTAAAATGGTAAAACGTCCTGGTGCCAAACATTCTGCGTCTCCATGACAACGGAGCAAAAGGTTACGGTTTCACAAAACCAAAAAGTTTTTGGAATAGAAGATTTTATCCTAAATATGAGTGATAATAATATAATAATTTAACTTATTGACCTCACATTGGAGAAATAATCATAACCATAATCAGCCTCTCCTCTATGGAGAGACATTTTATTTAAAAAAAAGTAAAAATGAACAAATAATTAATAAACATTCTATTAAATAAATAGAATATACATCAAGATTTATTTATCTTTTTTTATTTATTAATTTATTTCAAAATATTTAGGCCAAATTTTCTATATATATTTTTTATTTTATGTATTTATTCCATAATGGAGTTGTACTTTGTGAAACTTTTACTTTGGAAAGCTACTTTAGGTAATTTAAAGGCTTTTATTTTTATTTTCAGAATGTTTTTATTTAATAATAATTGAACTTTATTGGAGGAAATTAGCTCTGCATTTAACCCCTCCTCTAGGGGAGCAGTGGGCTGCCATGGTGCGGCGCCCGGGGAGCAGAGTGGAGTTAAGGGTCTTGCTCAGGGACCGAGAGTGGCGGTCTGTGGGAGTGGGGGTTGAACTCAGAACCTCTGGGTGACGGAGTCTTTAACACAAACAGGTTTCTGGATCATAAATATAACTGAAGGTTGTTTCGCTCCATTTGTCACGACTAAATAAAACAACAACCAGGGCTTCATTTACACTGATATTTTGTCATAAGCTGTTTTCTGCAGTCTTTATATCAATTTTGGCATCATTTAACCATCAATGGAGAATAATGTGCTTTTAAGAGTTAAAATAAATGCTTTGGTTGAGCCACTTATATCATTCTAGGGGACTGTTGTGGGAAAAAGGTATTCTGAGTCTTCTCTTTATTTTACTTTGCAAAGTAAAAAGAGAATCAGACAAACCTAACAGCCTTCACAGCAACCCTGATTAAAACCCTGCAGAAAGAGCAAAATATTGTTACCCAGACAAAGACAGACAGTTGGGAACAAAACGCTGTGAAATAATCCCTGAGAAACAGTCTAACGTGTAATTATAACCATTATTCCATCCCAAACTCTCCCTAATAGAATAAACAACCTTAAAGCCTTGCAGCTCTGAGGCCTTAATGAAGATGTAAAATGTAGCTACACAGACGGCGATAGCAATAAACTAAAACTTTGGTTTTAAGGCCAAGTTGAGCGAAAAGCGAGAGACCTGAAGGCCTTACAGCTTCCTGCTCTAAATGTGAAAATAAAGATTATTTTTGGCACAAACCAGCGCTTCCTGCTCCATTCCATGGAGACCGTAGCAAATCTCACTGGTTTTCTAAGATCCATGTTCCAACTCACGGCATAAATGAGAAGCAGCAAAAGCAGCAACAAGCATTTTCATTGATTTCTATAACCTGCAAAAAATATCGAGACATAAGTAAAAAAAAATCTTAAATTACGTCTACTTACCCTTAATTTGAGAAGGTAAATGAGATGATTTGCCAATAGAGTTTATATATTTGCTCTTAAAATAACATAATTAGATAGTATGCCATTGAAATAAGATAATGCAAATGTTTATTTTATTTTGTTTTAGGCGTACTGGAGACCTGTGCAGGTAGGATCCAGCCTCTGGCAGCTGGAGAGAGACACCAGCATCCCACTGGCCACAGCTGGGATAAGTTTGACAGAAAATGAATGGATGGATGCATTTTAACCCTGTAATGCCAAATGTATTGTATTTGATACATACAGTTTCTGAAATGTTTTGCGTCTGACACCTTTTGCATAATTTAATGGTAAAAACTTTGCTCAAAATCCTATTGTACCCAATCAGATAAACCTGATAATAGAGGGCAGAAGACTACACAAGAAATAATCTTGACTTATCGCATAGTAATAAATTATTAATATCAAAAATGTATTTCGGTTTTTTGTTTTTACATATTTTTTTAAAGGCCAAATAAGGACTTCAAACAAAAAAAAAAGTAATTTTCTGTTTTGTTTTATTCTTGGATCGGGCTTTAAAGGGTTAAGTGTAAATTGTCTTGTTCGATTGTCAAAGTGTCTCACTTCTTCAATTCAAGGAAAAAAATTCCCTTTTTATAAAAAATATTTTTTATATTTTGTTACAGTGCAGCAAAGATGGAAACATTATATCTACTCATGGTTTGGTTTGATGCCTCCAGATAACTGCTAACTGGAAGAACAGCCGTCCTGGTTGGTTCAGCTCCACATCCTGATCATTCACCATTTTCTGCAGCCCATCCCTCCCTTCCAGCAAACACTCGTTTCTTTTTAGAAGTGATGCTATATCATGGAGGCAGAGCGTAGGCCCACCTGTGGGATCTCTAATGAAAGCGTCATGCTGGTTTTGGTGAAGCACGTGACGTGACGCAGGCCTGCGTCCACAGTTAGCTGCTGAATGCTCCACTCTGGCTTTTATCTGTCCTCCTGAAAAGCCTGTTTTATTCACGCCAACAGGGAGGCCTTGTATGAACAGGTATGACTAATCTCTGAGATATTAACGGAACATCGGCGTTTCGCTCACTGTGAAAAACATCTATTTACTTTTCATCAAGCTTCAACCAGAAGTTTACGCCGCAAAGCCTGCATGAGAAATGCAGCCACCCTGCTACCTGACATGGGGACCGGATTTTCCTTTTTGCATTTTTTTATTTGTTTGTTTGTTTATGAGCATGTAACATGTTTGGTTAGCCAGTAGGGGGCACATTTGATGCACAGCAGGGAGTAATGTGTCCAGTTGGATCATTCTCAGCTGATTGGAGCCATGTTATGTAAGAGCAGCCTGAGTAGCAGGCTTCTCCATCAGCTGCTGTTTTCCTCCAGCAAAGAGACAAATCAAAGCGGTGTGACTGGTATGCAGGTTTCCTTTATTACAGAAATGTGTTTATGCATGTAAAACAGCACATAAAGAACATTTCTCTGTGCAAATACATTTGGTACTTTAACAACAACCACAAATTCTCATAAAAATCAACAACATTTTCTAGGTCCTCAGAAATAAGTACATTATGCTTACATCAGGTTTACCCCTTTACTCTGTGTAAAAATAAGAGGGTGAAAGTGCATCGTACGTGTCGGGGAAAGGTCAAGCAGGGCGATCGAAGCAAACAGATTGGCAGGACTCGAGCTCAGTGACTATTACTGATCATCAACAAATGATAATCAATAACCATTAATAATCATCAATCATCTACA
>NW_015150957.1:444604-447920 GCF_000732505.1 Cyprinodon variegatus
TTTATTCTGTGTTAGAACAAGAATTAGAATTTCAATATTTATGTAGATTAGTAATAAAAATGTAGCAGCAGACGTCTTTATTTCTGTTAAAATAAGTAAAGGACACAAACAGAGAGGGAGGAGAAATCTTTCCGTCACATTCTTAGGTACCTAATAGCAGGCGGCATGAAGCAAAATGTTAAAAAAGTAAATTTAAAAATTATCTCTCAAGTTTTACAACTTGGAATCAAATCCATCCATCTACTCCTGCCTGTTTTAATCAGCCTCTTCAGGCTCATAGGGTTTAAATGATTAATGAATAGTAATAATTCTATTTACTGAAGGTAAAGCGCTAAATCCTTGTCACTAGAAGCTAACCTGAAAGGGATCCACAATTAGTTGTAATTTACACTTCTTTTGACAAACATTTATTTTTGTGTGAATTAATTTAACTAAAAATACTGTTTGGTTTTTATAAATTGAAATAATATATTGGCAAACTGGTGTCAGCGTCATGTGTGTAAATAAATTAATAATAATTGAACTTTATTGATCTCACATTGGAGGAATTTACCTCTGTATTTACCCCCTCCCCTTGGGGAGCAGTGGGCTGCCATGGTGCGGCACCCGGGGAGCAGTGTGAGGGTTAAGGGTCTTGCTCAGGGACCCACAGTGGCAGTCTATGGGGATCGAACTCAGAACCTCTGGATTCCAAGCTCTATGCTCTAACCACTAGGCCTCCACTCCTCCATTTATGCTAGGACCTTAACACTAGCTCAGTTCAAACCACAGTTAGCTGCGTAAAACCTTTTTATTTTGAAACGAGTTGAATTTAAAGTCGTAGGGAAGCGTCTGTTCCAACCGTTACATTTCCGAATTCTCCCGAGTGGTTCACGACTTTCCACGAGTAAATAAAGTCTCCTCCGTTTCCTTTCCATGGAGCGCTCACAGAGCTCAAAGTATTACGTTAAAAGTTCTCTTTGCGTTTGTTCAATAAAAGTATGTCTTAAGATCATTTGAGTGGTGAACATTATACTTTTAAGTGTCACTATATGATTCATTTACCGATTTAATGTGTAATTTAAAAAAAAATGTTGAAGTTGAGAGGACCACGGCAACCAATGGAGCTCCGAGGGTAACGGCAGCCAGGGTTAATGTTAGCCAGTCTGCAGCAGCCAGAGCTAACGTGAGCCAGTCTGCAGCGGCCAGAGCTAACATTATCCAGTCTGCAGCGGCCAGGGCTAACGTTAGCCAGTTTGCAGCGGCCAGCGCTAACGTTAGCCCGTCCGCAGCGGCCAGGGCTAACGTTAGCCTGTCCGCAGTGGCCAGGGCTAACGCTAGCCCGTCTGCAGCGGCCAGGGCTAACGCTAGCCCGTCTGCTGGCTATGATGGCAATATTTTTGTATTATTTGGCAAAATGTTCATTTGATTTGTGTTTATCTGACTGCGTTCATTATTATTCCCCCACTAAATGAAAAAAGTCATAATTTATTATTATCTAGAGACTATTAATAACAGGAGGTTTAATGCAGCTCCAGACGAGCCAAGCGTGAGGTGATATTTATGCTGCGTGCTTCCGTTCTCCCAGAGTCCAGACTTTCCTGTGTTCTTCTCAATAACATGCTTGGCAAGAACAAGAGCCCGTACCCGTGTTCTAGTGAATTGAAAAACGGCTAACAATTCTCTCCAACTATACACCTGTAACGGCCACCACTACTCTGCGAAGATTCTTATTTCAACCGTTGCGTATATTAGCTGCGACATATGAATCAAGATGCTATGACCGAAAAAATTTGATTGACAGATGACCGTTGATATATGATTGGCCGAATTTAGGTGTTCAGGCTGACGTAGAACTAACTGGCCTGCAGAAGATACGAAAAAAACTCAGATTTTAAGACGGGATTTTTTTTTAAATAAACATTTTCTAAATTTTGGGAGAACATCATCTATTTTGATTCGAAAAAAGCTTCCTGGATGGGAAGTGAAACGTCTTCAAACTTGGAAACAAAGTCCAGTGGATTGTTATTTTTCATTTTTTGGAATCACTATGACCTGCATGACTGAGAATCTTCACTAGCATGTTAGCTCTAGCTAATATAGTAAACCGTGGATCCAAAGCTGATCTCATTTATTCGTTCCAACTAACAGCTCACATATAGCGGCTCATCAACACCAGGAGGCAGCGATGCAGTGAAGCTTCATCTGAATTTACACCAAACTCAATACTATAAAAACAGCTCTGCTAATGTTAGCTTAAGTTCCAGTCCAGTCAAAGCTAACTGCATCATCTACCCAGCATGCTTTGCACAGGTGAAAAATGGCGACCTCCATGGGTAAAAAATATAAATAATGATATAGTTGATTGTTTTTTAAATTATTCTAACTTTTTACATTTCACAAACTGCTCATTTTAAGATAGCAGTAAAATTATTCCAGATTTAAGCCAAAACGTAAAACTACTCATGGATCCCTTTAAGCAGCTGCAGCTGAGGTTGTCTCTGCAAAACATTTAAATGCCCCAATTTTTGGACAAAATGTTAAATAACAGGCTTTTTCTATTCAACCATAATCTTAATAAGTTTATATTCCAACAGACTATTAGCATAGCTAATTAATCACTCCTGAGGAGCTGAAAGGGGCCAGCTCTACTGCCAATGACCCATTTTTAAGCTGCTAGCTCAGACTAGAGATGATTGAATCCTTAATTATGGCTTTGAAGGAAGAAAAGAGAACTTTAAAGCAGCTGAAGTGGCGATCTGGACTGTGCCTGCTTAACCTTTCTGTCCTTCGAAGAGAAACGTTTTTACAATATTCTAAAGTACACAAAAAAGGTGCTATAGGCTGGAAAAACCCTGTTTAACTTTCAGAGTATGAACAACTGGAGGAGGGAATCCCCATCTACTCCAGAGCTTCTGATCTACTGAAGCTTAACTTCATTTAGGAAATATGGCGAGGCACAAAAGTCATGAGACAAACCGTCTCTTTCATCAAAAAGAAGGAATGACCTCACATGCAGTGAAGTATCAAAACACGGGTTCAAAAACCACAAGCCTCCTTGTTTCCCTTTGCTTGGAAGAGGTGGGCAGTAAAAACAGTAAAGCTCTAAAAAAAGCTCCGTACGTCGGACCTATTTACATGATTTCTAATCCAGCTTAGATTAGCTCCCACCAGATTTAAAGAAAAAGTCCGCTCACATTCAGAACACAAACTTCTGAAAGTTCTTTAAGTTAAATAAATAAGTGTTTTTAATTCAGAGTAATTTTCATGTGAATGTGCTTTACTGGAGGCATCCATGTTTGTCAAAGAACACTACTGCCACCTACTGGTTAGTGAC
>NW_015150957.1:448390-451119 GCF_000732505.1 Cyprinodon variegatus
AGGAGGGAGGGGCTACTATATTTGGGCAAAAATGGCCGCTCCCAGACTGTTTTTACTGATTAACACTAAATTCATTAGTTTTCAGTATAAATAATGATCCATTGATTCTTCCTCGCTGATCGGATTTTTCCTTTAAAGTTTCACCACATAAACACACTAAACCTCCATCAAAACCAAAATTCAGCATATCTGTACAAAAAAACGGTGCTTTTTTTGGAGATATGAGTGAAACATTGTGGACATTTTTCATACAGTGACTGTCATACTGTGGGGGTGGGGTGGGGGGTGGGGGTGCACATTATATAGCTGGACAGTGAATGAAAAGGGTTTAAAACACGGATCAAAGCACTTCATGTTCATTTATCAAACCAAATACACCCCCAGCAAAGTTTAGAGTCCACCATCCAGTCAGCCCCCCCCCCCTCAAAGTCAAGTGCATCAGTTTAGGAAAAGATTATCAAGGGTCAGTTGGCCTATATTGCTCCAAACAACATGAAGGCCTTTGGGTGTTTGCTATACTGGTAGAAGGCCATTCTGGACCAGATTCCCCCTAAAAAGGTAAAGGGAGGATCATGGTCACGCGCGCGCGCGCACAAACACACACACACACACACACACACACAGCAGCCAATCAGGCGTTCCTCCTGGAGTTACTGGTGGCGGACGCGCGCCCCGTCTCGTGGTCAGGTCTGTATTTGAGCCAGCAGATGAGCCACGTGACCACCACCGAGAACATGGCCAGGATGCTGGCCACCGACAGGCAGATGGGTCCGGCCGGGGAGGGGGGGATGCTGTGGCTGTGCACGAAGATGAGGCCCATGAACAGCAGCACCAGCATGGACAGGAAGGAGAAGATGACGCACACGCAGCCGGTGGTCAGCGCCACGCGCTTGCAGCTCTGACAGCTGTCGTAGCGCACCGAGTCCTGGGAGAGGGTCGTGGCCGTGGACACCGTGGTGGAGGGGGACGCCTGGCCGGCGCCGGACGCCTCCTCCCGGCGGAGCGCCACCAGAGCTGGGTGCAGCGGCGGAGGGTAGGGCGGCAGCGCGTCCTGCGGCAGCGGGTCCGAGTCGATGTAGAGCGGGAAATCCTCCGTCACCTTGGTGTTGTTGGGCAGGTTCTGGATCCGGTAGTCCGGGACGGGCGTCCGGTGGCGGCACACCGGGCAGCTGACGCGCCACGGCCGCTCCTCCCGGAGGTGCAGCGTGTTCAGGCACTCCTCGCAGAAGGTGTGCAAACACTCCAGGATCTTGGGCGCGCGCCGGTCAAGGTCGAAGTAGTTGTAGCAGATTTTGCATTCGTACTCCTCGTAGGTGGAGGCCGGGGAGGCGCGCGCCGCTCCGGCCAGCTCTACCTCTGCCATGTCATCTCTCGCCATTCACGCTCTACGGCGCAAACAAAGGGAGCTGGAGGACAGATGCCGATGACGCCTCTCCTGCTCTCCCCCCTCCCCCACAGCTGCTTACATCGAAGCGCCGTTTTAATAACCGCTCGGTCCAAACGGGCCGTGGTTCCGGTTAGAGGCGGTGGTTAGGCGGCTCTCTACCGGGGAAAGGATGATGTAATGGCGGTGATTCCTCAGAGCGCATCATCCGCGGGGCCCCAGCAGCAGCAGCAGCATCCTCTCCTCCTCTGGTGACGTAGACTCTGCGCTCGTGCGGACCACCGGGGGCGCCGCTCATTGTTTCCCGGAACAAAGACTCACAGTGGCGGCTCCAGACCGAATGTACCAGGGGGCCAGGAGGGGGCCAGCGTGTTTTCATGGGGAAACAGAAAAGCATGAAATAAAAAACAGAGCAAAGGATTCAAATATATTAATATACCTGCATGAAGTGAAATTTCTATTCAATTAAATGTAATTAAAATTCTACGTCTTATTAGGTCAACACACATCCTGAATTTAGGAATTTTACATATTTTTGATTCAATTTAAGTTAAAATAACTTTTCTATAAAATCTGAATATAAATTCTGCTCTAAAAATTAGAGTATTTTCTTCAAAAGTTTTGAAAAAAACTCCATAAAACTGAAACTATCGCATTATTGTTTTTAAATAATTACTAAAACTGAATTTGTAAAGAAAAAACATTAAATAGATCCAAAGAACCAATCAGTAACCATGTCTGTTTCAGGGCAGATCATCATTAGAATTTATTTGAGTATTAAGGCTGCGTTCACACTGCAGGCCTTGATGCTCAAATCTGATTTTTTTTTTGTGAAATCCGATTTTTTTTGCGTTGCCGTTCATATTTCCAAATAAATGCGACTTGTATGTGATCTCCTGTGGGAACTGCAGTCAGACAACGCAAATGTCCCACATGCTCAGTAGAGGACGTAATGACGTCACAGGCCAGCGTGCTCTGCGTTTACGGAAGTAAACATGGATGCTAGCGCCGGCGCGCATCTAGCGATTTTTTCCAACGATAAAATCTGAAACTTTTCAATATGGTTAAACATAAATACTGCTCTCTGTATCATTGTCCGCCATGGTGGTTGTTTTTCTTGCAGCTTCTGCGTAGCAAGATGCATAATAGTGACCTTTGTTGGGTATTAATGACGTTCAGGTCAGATGAATGCGATGGACCGTTCACACACAAGTCGCATTTGAAAAGATCAGATTCGTATCGGAATCAGGACCACATAGCCAAGTGGCCTGGGTCTGATTGGAAAAAAATCGGATCTGTGTCGTTCAGACTGTTATGAAAAGATCAGATCCAGGTCGCATATGGG
>NW_015150957.1:451633-454496 GCF_000732505.1 Cyprinodon variegatus
AAATATCCATTACTGGAAAAATGTCCATAGCTGCATATTGGTTATTTATTCTCCAGTTTTATATTGTTAAAACACTTTACAATAAAAGTATTTTATTGTTTATCTTTCAGCTCTTCCTCATTACGTTATTCTTATACATTTTTCTAAGGTCCACATTTGTGTGACAATATTTTCTGTAATCTTTGCTGCTTTAAACACCAGAATTTCCCCATTTTGGGACAATAAAAGGGATTTTCTATTCTATTCTATTAATCAGAGGTGCACAGATTCCAGGTTTCTGGCAGATTTACAATCTTTAAAAAGCCAGACATACCGATTTAGATGTTGATGGATACGATATTTTTTAAAATAATTTACATTGTCAGTTGTTATAACATAGGAAACCTTCAGTATTTTAATCTTATCAAAAGGCATTAATAAATACCCGTGAATCATAGATTTTCAGACCTCTGCAGGGATCAGATCTGTCTTATCCACACAGGTTGTCCCCTATCCTTCACAACTGTGCGTTAATAGTGTGAACTGCAGTGGACTGAGCACTCAACCCTGAGGGATTCCAGGGTTATTGTGATTGAATTGGAGGTGTGCCCCTGATTGCTCCTGTTTTATAGTTCCCATCTGATTAAAAAGAAATTTACAGACCTTGACTTGAATCTGAGAGATGGAACTCAAAGAAGGAGCCATTTTAATTCTCGATCACAGAGCTATTAGGATCTGGCAACGCCTGAGCTCCGTCTCATCTGAATTTAATCCTCTTGGTGCAAAATCCTTTTGAGTCGATTTTTGCATCATAAACAGAAGTAATATTTATATTCTTTGGACCCCACAACATTTATAAAACTATTATTCATTTTATTCAAATTAATAATTTAGTTATTGATGATGTTCTGAGGATGTGGTATTTTTGAAAAATGAATAGTTTGATTAAAAAAAACTGTAGCTACAGCCTTTAATGTTAAAAAGTGGTGAGGAAGGTGAGCTCTACTGCAAACATTTGGCTAAAGCGCAAACCACCACTGAACAAAAACATTAGAGCATCCACAGTGAAACACGGCAGTGGCAGCCTCATGCTGTGGGGAGCAGATTGCAGAGCATTCCTTCTTAAAGGATAAAAAAGGACAATTGGTTGGAGGAAAGACTTCAAAGTAGGTGAACCGAAAACCCAAAACTAAAAAAGCAAATTAATGGCGTTCTGCACGAAAGTCTAGAATGAGAATAAAGTTTAGAATAAAATACAAAAAAATAAAAAAATTTTCCCCCTAATTTAAAAAAATGCCACAATCAGCTTGTCTTTTATGGAGACATTTCATAAAAAAACAAAACAAAAAAAAAATTCAAAATATTTGGGCCTAATTTTGTATATACATATTTTTATTTTAAGTAATTATTCCATAATGGAGTGCTACTTTATGACACTTTTATTTTGTAAAGCTAGTTTAAAGGCTTTTATTTTTTAAACCCGTTTTTATTTTCAAAATGTTTTTCATTCAGTTTTTTTTATAATATATTTGATATTTAAATCAAAAATAAATAAAAAAAAAGGAGGGGGGGTTATAAAATAGATATGCAAAATAAAAATATGAATAATAATGAATCATTTTATGGATTAAACACATATATTTAGTAAATAAAAAACACGTATTCTCTAGTGTATGCTTAGTTTATTCAATTGGGTCATTTTCTTGATTTTGTTGATTATTTTTTATGCAGTTCTTTAACTTTTAATAAAACTTTCCATTCAGTCCAAGTTTTATGGTATTTTTAGTTTTACTTCAATTAATAAAGCTTTAGTCCCACCAGCCGCTGCAGCCAGAAATAAAACCATAAACCGGCTATAAATACTTTATGACCGCCTCTGAAGGTCCCGGTATAAAGGTCGCACAGACACCTGGAAGCCCCGCCCCTCTGAGCTCACCTGTGACACAGCGGCCGCACCTGCCGGGATGCGGCTCCGCGCGCCCTCTCCTCATCGCTCAGACACTTCCTGCTCCGGCGGACATGCAGCAGCTGCTGGAGCTCCTCCAGGACCCGGAGCTGGTGGCCCGGTTCCAGAGACGATGCGGCCTCCATCTGCTGCAGGAGCCGAACCGCGGGAGCCGAACCGCGAACGGAGAGAAACCCCGCGGGAAGCTGCAGGGAAGCTGGAACAACCAGGACAGAAACTCCAACTATACATACAACCAGAACCCAAGTCCTGCTCAGGTGGGTTTCTAAAGGTTTCTGCAAATAAAACACCAAATGTAATAAAAGATTTGATTATAAGCCTGTTTTTAATGTGCGTTGATCCTAAATAAGAGGAGGATCTTAAAGCTTCATTAGGATCGTTGCTTTTTGGCTCCAACCAGATTTCAGGACAAGCTTAAACAAAGCATCAGATTGATTCAGAGGTTTTGAAAGTTTGACTGGCTTTTCTTGTTTGTCAGGTGTTTTCAGGTCCTCCTGTGCAGCCAGATAAGCAGTGTGCTGGCCTCTTTCTCTGCCTTCTGTTTGACTGTGAACTTGCTCACAATGTGTCAGCAATCAATGGATCTCTGAGATTAGATAGAACATCTATCAGTAACATTTCTATGTTTTGAACCAGAGGCCTTTTCTTTACTGCTCTCTGGTCTCTGATATCTTCTGTGTCACATGTTTGAAACTAATCATTACGGAAATGGTGCATCTGGGTGTTTATAGATGTGCGGCTAATAGAAGCTAAAATTAAGTAAAAAAATGTTTACCAAAAAAAAAAAATTTGAAAAATTGAGAGATAAATGGAGAAATTTGTTCATTTAGCTTTTATTCACCAGATAAAATGAGAAAAAAAAATCTGCATACATGGAAAATTAAAGGAAAAATCTGTTCAGCGAAGAATAATCCATGG
>NW_015150957.1:455424-462707 GCF_000732505.1 Cyprinodon variegatus
TGAGGAGCAGATTACACAGCGGGGAATATATAGTGAACTCAGTTAACAGATGATCACTACTTTTTGCTCCATTGGTCCTCCTTTTCCACGCGGTACCTACGCCATCTTTGTTATTATTCGCCGCCGTCTGGTAGCGACAGCCGGCCGCTGTGACAGCAAATCTTATAATGCTTTGAGAGGAGATCTCTGTGCGCAAAGCATTCTGGGATATATCTCCCTATGAGGCCTTTCTTTCCTTCTCATAAACTTCGTAGACACTTTTTCTCTTCCGACTCTCTGCCATTTTTAAAGAACCGCGGTGAGAAAGGTGAGCTTTAATGACTGAAACCGTAGCTCACCACAGATATACGCCTGAAAGAAAAAGATAGCTAACGGGACAGCCGTACGTTAACGTATCGCCAGAATGACTGACAGGTAGGAGGACCACTTATTTAGATGATCCACCCGGAAATATAAACAAACCTTTAAAGGAGAGTAGAAAAAATCTATTTTTTTTTTAAATCTTTCGGCTGGTTAGAAATGGTGACCATGAGGAAACTCCAGGTTCAAAACTAGATCTGAGCAAAAAGAGCTGAAATTTTTGTTTACACTTCCTGAAACAGCCTCTCTGTAATCTCTAAATGTTCAGGGGAAATAATCTGATTCCTCTGGTCATTTTACCATCCAATCAGCAGTGGAACATTTAATGGTCTGAACAATGAACTCTACTCTCCACCACATGGTCTGTCCGAATAATCTCTGGCCATCAGTTTGGAGCTCAGGAACACCTGGGTTATGCAACATGACAATAATCCAAAAAACCAAATGAAGACTTAGTTCTGGTCGGATTCTGGAGTGAAATCGGATCCTGACTCTATGATACGTCTTTAAACCCGATTTAAAAGTCTGTTTTCTGTCTGAATCTGAACTTTTTAGCAAAGTGTTGCTCAAATTTCCTCCAAAGGGATTTTCTAAGTGGAAGTTTATCGTTTTCTCATATTAACATTTCTTTAAAAACGTGAAACAGATTTCTTTTTTTTACAGCATGTTACTTTATCTACAGCTTTAAAGCTTGTTGTGTTTAACCAGCCCAAACCTAAACGTGTCTGCTTTGTGTAGGACTGCAGGAAGCCTGGGTTTGAGGTGAGGAACCGGCTGCTCTACTTCCTCTTCCTCATATCGGCCGGTCTAGGACACGAAGTCTTTTACATCACCTGCCTGCCCTGCATCCACTGGAATCTGGATCCGTTCCTCTGCCGCCGCCTCGTCAACATGTGGACCGTAAGTTTCGTCCATAACCTCTGGACGTTGATCTCAGAGCCTCCGGGATGATGTCCCTCTCCTTCACAATGCCCTCTTTCTTCTCGCCGTCCCTCAGTCTCCTTCTCTTCACCTTTCAACCCCCTTTTATCCTTCCAGTGACCCGTCTCTGACACCGCCAAGGCCGAATGTCCCCAGGCTCATAGGCAGGGACACAGGGGCCAGTCTGGCCAGGGCCCCTGACACACTAAGAGGCCACATATGAGGACACGTTTGTGCCAAAAGTCTGCTTGGATCTCTGTTTTAGATGTTTATCTTGACAGAGTCGAGCCCTGTATGTCAGGAGAGCCTGAAAACATGTCAAACCCGACCGCTGCGGCAGGCTGGGTGACGTTTTCAGCCGCAGCCCCGCTCTCCCACAGTGTGTGTGATGGGCAGCGTGTTTTTCTGCCCTTTATGTCTCTGCCCCAAGCGCTCGCTCAGTGGGTGCCCTGTGTCTGAACCTCTTGTTTGGCCCCCCCGGGGGGGAAAGCTACCATTCTTCTGGCGTCCTGGCTGGACTGTGGCCCCATGTGAACTCCTTTCAAACACCCACATAAACTCCAACACACACATACTGTCAGTCTGTGCATTGCCTGCTAAACACACTCATAACCCCCCCTCTAGTTAGGCATTACCAGCTACACTTTGTAGAGGGTTTTATTGGCCCCCATCAGCCTTTAAGCTTTCCTTCTCTGTATCGGCCATTTGCTCCGTCTGCCCTTGGGGGTGCACCCCCCCTGCACCTGTGGCTTTGCTATTGTGTGGCTGGAGGTAGCTAATGCTACGTTCAGACCGCACGCTGCAGAGGAGGCAGAAGCAGCTGGTTTACATGAGAAGTCAACGGTTGAAGCGCATCAAGGCGCTCCATTAAAGGTTCAGTTTCAAAGGCGGGACTAACATCAAAGGATACAGTTAAGAACCAATCAGAAAATCTAAAATATCAACAACAAAAAAAATAGTATTCTTGACTGTTTGTGGGTCGATCTGTGTTCGAGCGGAGAGTATCGAGTCTTAGCAGACAGACTCACTCGGTTTGCTCCCTTTGCCCCCCCCCCCCAATTGATTTTTAGTGACCCCTTTATAGGGGTGGGTATTGGCAAAGAAGTCATGATTCGATTCGAATCCCGATTCACATGCCACGATGCGATTCTATCACGATGCATCTTGATACTTGAAATATTGCGATGCGTTGTGATATTTTCACTGAACACTGTAGGAAAAAGATCCAGCCATTGGGTGTGATCTGGATCGTGTCTTCAATTGTTACATAACTGAATTCATACATAGCTGTATTTATTGAAACGACTTTTGGAGGTGTTGCCATGGAAACAAATACTGGACGGAAATATTACTATTACTGGCGTGGACACACTGACAAAAAGATCTTAGGATTCATCAAACTTAAAATAACAAAATAAGGATAATCAGAGCCGTTTACATGGCCTCAGTGGTCCTTTAAACCAATGAAACGAAAACATTCAAATGTATATTTCCCCTTTTGCAAATGACGAGCATCATATCAATTTCATTTTTACCTTCTTTGTTTTTAAAGCCAAAATGCATCCAAGCATCTGACTTGAAATGTGATGGAGCCGCGGGGCGAATTTTCATAGTGTCCTCCATGTTTTGTCTATGAATGACTCATCGCAGTATCCCGTGGCCGGAAATGCTTGTGACACAAAGCAGCGGACGTCAACACATCCGCAGCGACATCTGCTGGACTGGAAGTTGTATTCCACTTGATTTGGCTGATGTGCGCCAACCATTAATGTATTTTATTTGTTCTTTTTTTTTTTTATAATCGATTCTTGCCTTCAAGAATCGATGCAGTAGATCACAAAAATTAGAATCACGATGCATCGTCATGACGATTATTTTGCACACCCTTACTCCTTTAATAGAGGGGCAGATTTCTGCAGCTAAGTTGCAGGTGAAATATGAATACTTGGCGTCAAAAACAAACAGTTTATCTAGTCCTGTAACCAGAGGCAGATTTAGGAAATGTGGGGCCCTGGACGAAGACAATCAGGGGGCCCACTGAATTGAGAAGACACATAAAACAGATCAGGAACCAATTCCATCAACATGATGAGACACAAGAGAATTGACTCAAAACAAATTAATTTAAAATCATGAAGTCCATTTCTAGCTCGCCATCTTCAGATCCAGATGAGGATCTGATCCGACAGGGAAAAAAAAAAAAAACAGACCTAAAAAGGTCAGAAAACCCATCAAGTTTTTTTTTCTAAAACAGTTAAAGCAAATATAATACAAAGGAAACAATAATTTTAAGCATTTAATTTATGCATGCTAAATGCAAATGCAATAATTATATTTCTAATAATTAGACAGATTTCAAGCAGGTTAAATTAACCATAATTCAAATAAAGTAAAACAAAAGAAAGTGTATTTAAAGCTTAATCCATTTAAAGATAAAGTGCACTTTCAAATTATCAATCAAGATAAATAAAACTAATTAATTGTCAAATACTCAAGCAGGGTGAAAGAAAGGAAAAATTAAATATACATACTGTGCAATATCAGCTTAAGTGTAGCTACGCTGTTCAGATCAATCTTAAATGCTTCGGAATCGCGGTAAACGAGTCAAACGCACAAAATTCAACAAGCAAGTTACCTTTTCAGAGACTAAACCCCAATCAGCTCTGGCAGAATCCCAGCGACGGTCCAGGTAAACAATGCCAATGATTGTAATAAAACAACGCTCTAATGAGCAATTAAACAGAAGGAAAACTAATACTGCATCAAATAAACTCACCCAGCAATAAATTCAATAGAGTTAAAGATGAATGCATGGAGATGACATCAGCAGAAAACCACGATCACAGTGGAAACAGGTGAGGATCCTTAACTGCATGTTTGAGGCGGGGCTTTGAAGAGGCTAATATGGGCGACACAGGAAGTGGCCTGAAAAAATAAAAGTCTCTTGCTCTGTTCGAAATCCTGGGCTGCGTCCTTAGAAGGCCAGATTCGAAGGACGATGACGTCATAGCGCGGCGCCGAGGTCTGGTCGGATTCCAAGAGTCCTCGTTATGCGACCTTAAAATGCGTCCTTCTATCCTCGGATATCCCAGGATTCATTGCGAGTCCAAGCAAGCCGTGATCAGAGGGAAGGTTACTTGGCGCCGAACAGTGGTGAAAATTGGAAGTGCAGTTTAATATAATACAAATCAGTGAATAGTTCCGTCTGAAATGAATGAAAATAGTTGTTTTTATGGTTATTGTTAAAAAAAGTGTAATAACCCAAACCTTATGCGATCACCATGCAGTGCCTCTGTGGACCCCCAGGGGTCGCGGACCCCCTGTTGAAGACCTCCGGTCTAAAGGTTTCAATGGGGTGGGAGGGGCAGTAAAATTTGCTCCATACACTGCAAAAAAACAAAATCTAGATAAGTCATTTTTTCTTAAAATAAGGACATTTGTTCTTGAATTGAGGAGGTAAAAGACACATTTTGCCAATGGAACAAGACAATTTACATTTAAAATAAGAAAACACAATTACATTGTCTCATTTCAAGTGCATATTATCTAATTATCTTATTTTAAGAGTAAAATTACTCATTCCATTAGCAAACTATCTCATTTACCTACTCAAATTAAGGGTGAATACACTTAATTTAAGAAATTTTTACTTATTTCTAGATCGTTTTTGCAGTGTAGTAGTTTTCAGTTAAGAAAATGACATCAGTTAGCCGCCATGTTAGCCATTTAATTTCTATTTTGACGGGATGGGATTGGTCGGAACGGTAAACTAACAAAGAACCGGTCATCTGTCTTTCTCACCTCAGATCAGCTGATTTTCTGTCTGAGTTTCACTTTTCAATCATTTTATTTATTCTGTTTTTCTAATCCAGTTTAAGCAGGATCATTTATCAGTCAGTTGAAATTCACCAACCAGACCTGGATCTTATTCACCTTCAATCACCTGATAATCCTGCTTCTATCACCATGTTATCAATTAACTTCAGCTATTTATTAATTATCTGCTTATTTTCTGCTGGTTCTACCTGCATCATGAAAGATATGATCGTCTCCAGCCTCACTGGAAAAAAAATGAAGTCTAAATAAGTCATTTTTTCTTAAAATAAGTGTATTTGTTCCTGGATTGAGGAGGTAAAAGAGACATTTTGCCAATGGAACAAGAGAATTTACACTTAAAATAAGAAAACACAATTGCATTGTCTTATTTTAAGTGCATTTTATCTAATTATCTTATTCTAAGAGTAAAAATACTCATTCCATTGGCAAATTATCTCATTTACCTACTCAAATGAAGGGTAAATACATTTAATTTAAGACATTTTTACTTATTTGTAGATCGTTTTTCTAGTTTATAATGGAGATTAACTCCTTAGAGCTCTTTGATGATGATTATTGTGGCTCAGAAACCTTTTTTTAACGGATGCAGGAGCCATAATGATAGCTGAGCTTGTGTTTGCGTCACGTGGGGCGTAGTTGCTGTGGTGACACACGTGGTGACGGCTGATTACTTAAATGGGCGTGTTTACCTGCACTCTGCAGGAGAGGGAGGGGAGCGGACCGTTTGCTTTAGCATCTAAATGTTACATCATGTCCTTAACGTTACAATCTGTTGTGAGTGACTTTATAAGCTACTGGACGGCATTAAAACACCAAAAACATAATCCTGGATTCCGTGAGCATTTCTGACCAAGATGGCGACGCTTCATAAACATACAGGACCCTTTCTCTACCTCAACAAAGATTGCTATGGAGTCGCTACAACTGATTTAACATTATTGAGCAGCAAAGGTTCATAAATGTAGAAACTTATAATCTAATCTGCTCCTTTATGATGTCGCTGTGATGGAAGCTTCTCTTTCTGGCCCAGCTTCTCTAAATAAACGCCCAGACAGCCTGATCCACGCGTGTAAAGATCAAAGTGTGAAGCTGCTGTCGCCTCGATCAATGCACTTATTCACAAGGTCAGACGGCCTTCAGCGCGTCCCTCGGTGCCAGCAGACGGCCCCTGGGTCGGGCCCTTAGATGTGGATGTCACAGAGACACCAGGAGGGGGGGTGAATTATCATTGAAGCACAGCTAAATAGGTCTGTCTGTTTTCTGTCAGGTGATTTGCATTAAATGTCATTATTTTAAATTCTATTCTGGATTTAACAGGAAGCCAATGAAGAGAGGTCAGGATGGGAGAGATATGATCTCTCTCTCTATATATATATATCTATATAGATATAAATCTATATCTATATAGATATATCATCTGCCTGAAGTGGTTAAAAAGCTTAGAGCGTTTCTACGTCTTTTGCAGCAGAAAGAGTGAATCTTTAGACCTATTTTAAAGTCTCGTTCGCCATGGTAACCACACGTTGTTTGGTAGCAGTGAGGATGTGGAGCCTGAAAACAACCTCTGCGTTCTTCTCCTTAAACACAGACATTAGCTTCCTGCTCGCTGTGAGTTCGCCGCCTGCCTCCTCCTGGCTGAGACAGCCGTTCATTAAATATACAAGGCCTGGCTTTAAATAACCCTCCAGGCCGGCCAATCGGCACGCTGCAGGGATCTTATGAAACAGAACCTGCAGAAGAACAGAGATGCACGCAGGAACCATCCTTACAGTCCACTGAAGAACAAGTCTCACCCAAAAAGATGCTGAAGACACCAAGTCTGCCATCACCTCCACTGTCTTATAATAGATCTGGTTTCTGCATGGATGCAGCATTTACACTTTTGAGCAGCTACTGGTTCACCTTGATCAGATATTCATACATAGAAGCGTAGAAAGTTTAACGGTCCTTCAAGCTGCTTGTTTTTCTTGATGGGTTCCTTAGGATCCCATTTCTAAATAATATATATATATAAATAATATAATAATAAGTTCTCAGCTGTGTGAGCTTCTGCTCGGCCTCTGTGTTGGTTACTAGTTGTAGAGCAGCTGGCCGGCATCATCAATGTGATTCCGCTCCAACCATTAGGAAGATTAACTAAGTAGTTTTAGCCAATAGATGGTAAA
>NW_015150957.1:465215-467140 GCF_000732505.1 Cyprinodon variegatus
TATGCTTCGTTGATCTGATTGGTTTATTTGGCCCGTCTATCACCAACATAGGCCAATCAGCTAACCAGTATTTTCACTCCTTCCCAAAATTACTTCTACAGAAGGTTTCCAGATGGATATGAGGAGCAAATCCATCTGGCGGAGTCAGGTTAGTAAATAGCTGCTTTAAAAAAAAAAACCAAATAAGAATAAAAACAATAACAGTCCAGATTACAGTCCTACAGTATAAATAGCAAACTGGCGACACTTGAAAGCGGCAACAGTTCAATCAGCCACATTATCAATCAATTACAGTCTGAATCAAATGTGATAAATATCTGTTAATTGGGTAAATGAAATATTTTCATATGTAATGAAGTCAAATTAAAATAATATTTTGTCATGTTTCGATATCAAATAATATCTTCATGTGATCTGAACAAATCAGTAAGCTGCTGATTTCTATGCCTGAAGTTAAAATGATATAGATATTAGTGATGATTCCTGTTATATATATTATTATTACATTATTATTGACTTACTTATATGTTTATATGTTTTTTTTTTACAATTTTGGTATAGTATGTTTATATTTCACCTATATATATGTTAGTACATATCGACAGTAAAATAATCCCAGTCAGCTGCTGTGTTTTCCTTTAGTGCTCTACTGGGCAGATATTTTTATATCTAAGGGAAACATATTGCAGGACATTACAACTTTTTTCTTTTTTTTTATTATGCTTTTTTGCTACTATATACACTCTTTTTATACTGTCTGTCATATTTTTATCTTTAATGGCATCTTGCTTTAACTTTTTGTACTCTATATAAGGAATCCCTGAAGGAATAATCCCAATAAATGAATAAAGTTGAGTCTAAGTCTAATTGCTGCTGAATGCGGGTCGCTCTTTCAGCTTCAGGCACATTTTAGAGTCTCTAAACTCCATTTAACGATTAATCAATTACTAAATTAGTTGATGATCATTTCAATAATCGATTAATCAAATTTATTGTTTCAGTTCTACTTTTACCTGAAGTTCGATTCTGTTTCTGAGCAGCTAATGAATTAGCTTCTATAATTAGCAGGACAGAAAAAAGTGTTGGATGAAAGCAGCCAAACCAGCCTCCTCTTCCCAGGCTGAGGGGGGAGGAGCCCCGGGATGCCAGCTTGAAATGAGGGGCGGGGTCCCGCTGTCCATCACGTGCTGTCCTGACGGTCGGACAATAGGCTGTAAAAAGGCAGCAGCAGCGGCCGCCATCAGTCACATATCAGCCCCGCCCATCGAGCTGCTGCTCTCGCCCTCTGATAGACTGCCATGAGTCAATGACTGTCAGACCGCATCTCCGCCCCCCTCCCTCTTCCTCCTCCTCAGTCTTCCTCTCTTTATTTCACCAACTCAACTGCCAGGTCAATAAAACACTCAAAGGCTCAATCATTCCCTGTCTTCATCTCTAAGCTGTTAAGAACAGAACAACTGAGAAACCACTTCAGACGGAAGCGTAGGAGAGCTGCGCAGCTGTCAGAGCGATTCGTGATCAGATCGCTCCCACTTGATCTCAGCTCTCAGGTCCAGAGACGATCGATCAACGGCCGAGACGCCGAGTACAGCAGAGAGCAGAGCTGAAGCTCCTCCAGGACAGAGAAAAGCACACAGAGATGAGATGCTGGCTGCTACTCATGATGCTGAAAAGCACTGAAGTCCTCGGGGCAACTGGGCCTTTTCCCGAAGCAGGTCGAAGGTCACGGCAGTCAATCACAGACTGCCCCCCTGTTCCTGCTTTGCTTTGTGGCTATTCAGGACAAAAAAAAAACCTCCCTTCATGAACTACCACTGAATAGACTTCCAGCTGCAACGGACAGGAAAAGGAGGGGGGGGACAGTGGGCAGCGAAGGTGAATGAATATAGAGGCTTCGCTTCTCACTGTTATTTAAATTGGGGGGG
>NW_015150957.1:469732-471609 GCF_000732505.1 Cyprinodon variegatus
GCCCCATAATCACAGCTCTATGGAGCAGCATCAGACTCATTCTGACTAGAATTGAGTAGGACTATGTCAGGCTAGGGGATCTCTCCCATGGAGTGAAAATAGGACAAGGAGTCATAAATCCAAAACTATTTAGTTTTTAATTAAAGAAAAATCTATACAAATGTATACACGTGTAATAAAAAGATAACATAACACGTGACATTTAAGACCCATTTAAGGCCAAGGATTTTCGTGGTTTTGGGCAGCAGAATTGGATGTTTCAGCTATTATTTCTTGTGAAACGTTCTCTGAACCGTCGTCGCTCTCCTGATCCACCTCCATCTCGTTCCCAATCTCCTACAGAAAGACTCGGCGCCTGGTAGCCTAGATCTACATCCTGATCACGTCACTCACTGTAGTGCTTCCGCGCCCGATTTTTTGTCTTCCTTTCGGTTTTCCAAAGTTTTTTTTTAACTCAGTAACGGATGGGATTTGTAATGTCACGAAATACAATACTTCACTCAAAATGTAATCAAGTAAAATTAAAATTACCGATTTTAAAAACTACTTGAAAAATACACAAAAAACCTACTCAATACAGTAGCTTGAGTAAATGTATTTCGTTACTTTCCACCTCTGACAGCAGCTCACCGAAGTGACTAGACCCCCCCATCTTCTTAGATGTGGTGTTAGATTGTTTCATGGGACAAAGTTGAACATGCGATGTAAAGTAGTCAGACAACAGCTTGTATAACTTTCTTTGTTGTCCGCACAAAATAAGCTCTTAACGCTCATCGGACTCATTTAGCCATTTTACTTCCCCAGTGTCATGTGATTTATTAGCATTGCAAGGTCTCTGTTGCTGTGTGTCTATTCTGTGTTTACTGTTCTTACATTAGTCACTAGAAGTTCAACATAGACACTAATGACAAACCCCTTAAGCTTGGTTTATACTCGCTACGTTTAGCAGGCTTAGAGGGTGTGCACACCAAGGGTGACCTTATGAAGACTAATTTACTGGTTGAATGGTAGTGGATCAACGTATCTATTTAGGGTTGATCACCTGTCAGCAGGTTAATTAAGTGTAATGTTCTAACAATTAGGACCTGTTCATCTTCTCATGGGGTTCCTCCTCATGTTGATCCTGTCTAAGTGACTGTCTGATAGGTGTTTTCTATCAGTAGCGATCAAGAAGAGAACATTCAGAATATAAAGGACATCTTTATGCAGTCTCAGATTCTCCCTAGAAATATTTGATTCTCTGCCAGTTAATGTTGCTCATTCTTTAATTGAATCCTCGTCTAAAGCTATCTTTGTGTTTTAACACCTAATTTGTCTAACAGATCTAGTGAACGCTTTTATTTTCATTGTTTGACAATAATTATGGCAGAACTCTGCTGATTAAATCAGGAAATAAAACAACCTGATTGGCTGAAAGGAGGGCGGAGGCCGAGGACTCTGAGAAAACCTGCTGCTGACCAGGTGTGCAGAATGTTACTATGGTAACAGAAACAGGTTGAAGACACTCTGTGAAATGTAAAAGTTAGTTTCCCAGATTTCAGGATTAGAAAACTTTTCAATAAACCTGCTTTATGAAACAAATGGATGCTTCTGCTGGTCGTATTAAAATGGTTCTGAGTTAGCTGTTTGTTTTCTTTCTCTTTAAAAATGATAATAAAAAATAAATAAACATGGAATTAAAAGACAGTTTCAGAAGGATTGTACTTGAAATGGACAAATTTTTGACTCATTTAACAGTTGTTATTTAAAAGGAAGTGTCCAGTCAGCAAGGAATAATCGATGGATCATTATTTGTACCTAAAACTAATACGTTCGCAGTGATTTCATGAATTTAACGTCAATCAGCGAAAAATTATAAATAATTTTCTTCATGATCA
>NW_015150957.1:474230-477382 GCF_000732505.1 Cyprinodon variegatus
ACGTTTAAATATGCTTTCCCTACGACTACGTATAACAGTCGTTCATTAGCATCAGATTATAATTTCACGTTAGCTTCTGCTAAGGATGTGAGCTCTAGAAAATGTTAAAAAATATCCACTGGACTTGGTTTCCAAGTTTTGAGACGTTTCTCTTCCTATCCAGGAAACTTTTCCAATTCAAAATGTCAGAAATAACATGGATTTCAAAGCTTTATATTGTTTGTATTGTTTATACAGATTTTAAGGCAGGATTTTTGTTTTAAATAGAAATTTTCTAACTTTTGGGACAATATGGTTTGATAAAGAGTACATTTATAAACAAGTTTAAGCCAGAATGATTTGGCATTTAAATAAATACCTTTAAAGGTAACATTTTTAAGTTTATAGAGCTGTTATTTAGAGCATAAAGAGGAACCAATAAAAAGTGAGGAAGTTTATAGACTGGTCCGTTCGCGCTGCCAGTCCTGCTGACAGACCCGTCAGACTTCGGCTGCATGGATCCCCTCAGCATGATGCCTCACCGCCTGCAGCGGTTTACCTCAGAGCTGCAAACCAAGCTGAATCAGGCCGGACAGAAGAAGAACGCTCAGCCGAACATCAGCATGCTTCAAACCACAGATCTTTATTCAGCAAAGCTCCATATTCCAGCCAGTGAAATCAGTTCATTCTGCCCAGATCAGATCTTATTGAAGGCCGCCACATCTACAGACTGAACGTATTCCTGGAAGGCGGTGATGGCTTCCTCCAGCAGGTCTGTTCCCACCTTATCGTCCTCCACCACGCAGCCGATCTGCAGCTTCTTGATGCCGTAGCCCACTGGCACCAGCTTGGACCGCCCCCACAGCAGGCCCTCCATGGCCACGCTGCGCACGCACTCCTCCAGCTTTGCCATGTCCGTCTCATCATCCCAGGGCTTGACATCCAGCAGGATGGACGACTTGGCAACGAGCGCCGGCTTCTTGGACTTCTTGGCGGCGTACGCGGCGAGGCGCTGCTCCCGGATTCTGGCCGCCTCGGCGCTCTCTTCCTCGTCGTCGGATCCAAAAAGGTCGATGTCATCTTCACTGGAGGCGGAGGGAGCGGGTGGGAGAACAAACTCACTCTTGGCGGACGGAAGAAGCGCCCTCTCTGTCTGGAAGGACTTGATGTGGCTGTACCAGCGCCGGAGGTGGACGAAGGCCTGCGGGGGAGGCGAGGGGATGGCATCGAACACCGCGGCGTCAGCCTGGGACGCCGTGAAACCCTCGATGTAGCTTCTGTCGGCCAGGAACTCATCGAGCGCTTTGAGGCCTGCCTGTGAGCTCATGTCTCCAAATACAGTTTTAGTGGTAGGCGGGCGGGATGGCAGAGCGGGCTGGGGGTGGCGGCGTGCCGGGAACTGGTGCTTGGCGGTTTCCTGCATGGGAACGTCATGTGTGAGGAGGGCTTCAGCCGTGCGGCCACTGAAAGAATCAAAGCAACACACGAGTCACTGACTTTATTCTCCGCACCACGAGCATGCATGCACAAACCCACGCCGACTGCAACACAAACAACTTCTGCTCATTTTTAATTCGGTGGAAAACATCACAGCCCATCAACACAACGCAAGCACACTTCCTGCTAGAGGGGTAGGGAGGGGAAATCACAGGAAAGGCTCGATGTCCATCTCCAGCGCTGAGCAGGGCAGCGTGAGCTCGAAGCGGCCGATGACGTCAGGGTGAAGGACTCCCAGCCGTCCTACGCTCTTCCCTCGGAGAAAGATCTCAGCACAGCGACCCGGAAAGAAGGTTGAATCTGGAAGAAAAGTTTGAGAAATTAGAACTAGAACTTTCAATTCATCTCAGGTCGCTTTACAGACAATTCAACCAGATCATCCAGTCTGATTGGTTCAGTTTTCTATAAAGGAAAACCAGCTGATTGCATCGACTCATTGAGTCTCATGCATGCAGCAATGGTAGGTCTTTACGTTACAGACGGTGACGGTAAACTCGCTCTACAGGTGGTTTGGTCCAGTAAAGCTAATGCAGATGAGCTCTGAGTTCAAAGGATCATATTTCTCTCCAGGATGGAGTCGCAGTCAAACAGGAATGGACTAAATAAGGCTACCAACATGAGGAAAGGGATAGAGAGCATAAAGTTCAGGGCAGAATGAAGAAGAGACAAGAAAAGTGGTCCCTACGTCCTCCAGCAGCCTAAGCCGATAGTAGCATAAGTATAGAGATAGGTCAGGATTAAATAAAATCATGTCTTTGTTCTCTGGTGTAGGAAATGAAATATAACTGGTTCGCATATAAAGATCTGAGAATTCCCTAATGTGGGAAATCAAATTGTACAAAAAGCTAAAATGTAATCCTGCTGGTGCCTCTTGTTTTTTAAGAAGCTGAATTCCGTCTCTTTTTAATGATAAACAGCAAAATGTGAAGAGAGAGTTATGATCAATGTTTTGGCCATTTATGCTAAATTTGTGTAATTTCTACCACTTTAGTTTTCTTCTTTTGGTAGGCAGAATATATTTAAGTTAAATTAGATTTAAATGTGTTATTTTTTATATTTGGAATTGTTTAGATTACGTTGTTAGACCCTCCCATTAATTGGAGTAATTAAGAAAACACCAGGTGCAGCTGGATTGTTTGGTAAATGTCTGGTGTGGTTTTGTAAAATAATTTTTCGACAATTTTTTTAGAGCTTCAAACATTAAATTAACATTATTTTTCTTTTCGACTAAGCTGCAAGAAATTTTCAGTAAACATTTTGTCTCTTTTTTTTTTTTTTTAAGTTGGAAGTGCGTACAAAGCCAAAAACCACCTGCTACCACCAATGGCCTTTGCTGGACTATTTATGATCTCGGCTGGTTTGGACTCCCCATTAGTTGACTGAGGAGGCGTAAATCCTTCCTGATCATATCTGGGATTCGGTTGCGCTGAGAAAAGTCGCCTCATGCACCTTTCTGTCCTTTTTGCTCCGAATGGATCCGGAGGCAAAGCCTTTGTTCCCTCGGCTCCTTCCAGAAACTTCCCTCAGAAAATCGAATTATCTGCAACTAAACATTGAAAGTTTATGAAGCTCAAATATTAACATGAACCTGTTTTCCAGTTTCTTTTCACTTCATATTCTGTTTAATATTTTTGTTGCGGCCTCGTGACCGAGATATACGGAAGCCCTGAAAGGAA
>NW_015150957.1:477796-481613 GCF_000732505.1 Cyprinodon variegatus
GGGCAGAAAATACAAAAAAAACATCAAACTTTTCTTTTCCAGATTTCTTTTCTCTCTTGCCTTTCTGGGCTTCCGTAGAGACGCCCAGGAGAAAAGGTGTTTTTAACCCCAGAGGGGACCATCCTGCTTAAATGAATAAAAAAAAAAGAAGAAATCCACATTACAACTTAAACTACAGCAACCAAAGGAACAAAGAGCCGAAATATTCATCTTTCCTTCAGGATGAGTGTGGAAATGTTCTGCGGCCTCCATCATCAAGAAAAAAGAAGGATTTGTTCCACATCAGAGAAAAAGGCAGCGTGGGCGAAACTGTTCCTTTGTTCTGCCGTTTAATCATCACCATTTGTTCGCCCACGCTCATCACCGACGCCGTTTCTTCATCTGCGCCTCCAAACGCATCCGACACCCAAACTGAGGCGCCACTTCCTGTGTCCCACAAGTAATCCGATTACTCCGTGAATCCTCAAACTCTCTTCATTGTCCGACCTGACCGCTCACTTTCCTCACAGGCTGGCAGGCACAGCGAGGCTGCCGGAAGCAGTGGTTACTATAGCAACCTGTTCCAACATGGCGCGCTCCCATCATGCATTGCTTCTTCCCACGCTGACCGGCTAATGGGTTCCAGGACCAGAGCTGGAGGGGATGACCCTGGCGGGGGGAACTCTCCCGCTCGCTGTAGTCCATTAGCTCCCCACGCGTCATCGGTTGGCGCCATGGCAACGGTATAAATAGCCCTGGGTGTATCCTAAACAACTGATCTGTCAGTGAAATCCTGGAAACGTTCCACCGGCGCTGCGACTTTCAGCAGAGCAGGAAGTGGATCGATTATCATTTCCTGGCTGTTGTTCTGTTTGGTTAGATCTTTATTCTGATCAGTCAGAAGCAGAACAGAAGGAATTTGGTTTTTAGAAGGAAAAACAGCTGAAAAATCTAAGATAGTTTATCTACAACAGTTTGATCTTCCTGGTTCTGCTCAGATGGACGGACCGGGCTGCTAAAGGAAAAACACATCGGTATGGAGTGAAGTTTGCTCCATTATTGGTGTGAACAAAAATGAATAAATGCAATCCAGAAATTATACTTTGAAAAACCCTGAAATCACAGATTTGGATTAAATTGACACTGCAAAAACGACCTAGAAATAAGTAAAAATGTCTTAAATTAAGTGTATTCACCCTTAATTTGAGTAGGTAAATGAGATAGTTTGACAATGGAATGAGTATTTTTACTCTTAAAATAAGATAATTAGATAATATGCACTTAAAATAAGACAATGCAATAGTGTTTTCTTATTATAAGTGTAAATTGTCTTGTTCCATTGGCAAAATGTCTCTTTTACCTCCTTAATTCCAGAACAAATGCACTTATTTTAAGAAAAAATGACTTATCTAGATTTAGATTTTTTGCAGTGAAGTTCAGCTCCCAAACTATTAAATTGGAAATAGAATTGTTCGTATTAGTATGGAGGTAAAGGCATTGAGGAATCGTTTTCAGGTGGAAACACTATTTTAAATGTCACCATGTCTGATTTACAGGTGATTAAACAAAGGAGAAGTGAAAAATATTTAGCCTCGCAAAAAATTTGCACCAAAAAAACACTGTAAAACACCATGAAATGCTATTTGAATCTCAGAATGAACCGTCAGACTTTATAGATCCACATCTTGACTATAACTAAAACTGCAAACATGCATTTTTCTCCTCATCAAAGGGAATCTGTTCAGACAAATATGCTGATTATCATTAGTGACCTTCTGCATGAGGAAAAGCCTTTGCTCCTAAGATTTATTTATTTATTTCATTAAAATTTACCAACAAAATCACCAAACTAAATAGAAAATAAGAATAACAGAGCAGCTTATGTAACGCATGCCAGTTACATCACCTGTAAATGGTCGCACAATGACCTCTGACCCCTCCTTGGAAAGGTCTGAGCCTCTAGTTTCCAATGATGGCGGCCATTAGGGGGCGGGGCTAAAAATGAATACCTGCTGTTGCATTCCTCCCGCAGACTAATTTTTAAATCTTATTATTTGTTTACACAGCTATAAAACAAAAAGTATTTGGGGAAAAATTATTTTGAAACAAATTTTAAAGCTCCATTTGAAAGGACTGTGGATTAAACACCATGTGACTGTTTTAGCCATTTCTATAAATAAACGGACATCAGCTGGTGTCATGGCGGGCGCTGTTCCGGGCCTCCTCAATCCAGAGGTTAGCCCGCCCCCAGAAGGCGGTCTGGAAAACGCAGTTTGAAAATGATGCAATTTGAAAACTAAACTTTGAAACGAAAAGGTTAAAGTAATAAACCTATAAAAAACAAACCATCAGAATAAGCAATCTGAGAAAAGATTTTGCAGATTAAACATTTTGTCATAGTTTTAATTCTAGATTGCATTTTTTTAATTCCACTTATAAAAGATGTTATTGTTGGAGCAACAATAAATAAGCAAACTTCCTTTTACTTGCTGCGTTTTATGATTTATTGTGCTTGGATGGAAGGATCCGTTCAGCCTTTTGGTTTTATTGAGCTTTACAGGAGCAGTTCAGGCATCTCAGTTTTAATTCTAGATTCCAGTTTTAGTTTATTTAGTTTTTCTGAAACAGGTAATCTGGAGCTTTTTCTGACCAACTTTTTTTATTTCTAAATAACCCGTGCTCATCCTTTTAACATGACACCAAGGACGGTGGCTCATGGAGTCCCAGGATGAGCGGCCGCTCCGGCCTCTGCTTCGGACGCGCCTGTTAGGTGAAACATGGACATCTGTCTCCTAAGTGGTTCTGGGTCCGATGAGGTTCACCTCTTCCTTTTTCCAGGCTTAGAGCCGGAAGCTAAGCCGACATGGTCGCTGCGCTGCCCGGATCCTCAGGATGAGTCCAGCGGGCTGTTAGCCCGGGTCAGGACCTCGGAATGGGATTAAGGACACGCTGACATATGTCTGGTCTCTGATTCACTGATACTCAGGCTCATTGATCTGCTGTCAGACCGACAGGAAGGAAGGAAGGAAGCCTGACGGCGCGACCTTGGAGGAGCAGAGGGAGTAAGAGGAGGATGGAGGTGAAGACAAAGGAGAAGAGAGAGAGATCCGATATTGGGAATGAAGAAACGAGCAACAGAAGCAGAGAAACTCTTCCTGATTGATTATTTCACAGCGACGGACGAAACGGAAAGACGACAGCAGCCGATTCAATCTCTAGGTTCTGCATTCAGCGACGTATCGACTAATCTATAATCTGATTATTAAATATTAAAATAATTGTTAATGTATTTTATAATCATAATCAAACGGTTATATAGAAACTCTAAAACATAAATATCTAAATGATTAACCTCCTTACAGCAGTTCTGATATTATAAATACATGTTAAAACGTTTAATAAAATACAAGCATAAAAGTATTCCAGTTAAAAATTGTTTATAATATGAAACAAATAATTCTATGCATATTTATCCTTTTGTTTCTCTATTTGCAATATAAAAAGTGCAATAGATGTTTGTTTTAATCTATTTTCATTTAGTTTAGAAATCAAATAATCTTTTTAGATTAATAATTTTATTTCAAAGGTGTTTATTATCACCACATTATTAAGATGTTACTGTAAACTACAACGGTTATTATTTAATGTGACAGATATCACATTTTAGGGAACGGTGGCCTGGAGGTTTGGGCATAGAGCTTTGAATCCTGAGGTTATGAGTTCAATCCCCACTCTGGTTCCCTGAGCAAGACCCTTAATCCCACCCTGCTCCCTGGGCACCATGGCAGCCTGCTGCTCCCCAACGGGAGGGGTTAAATGCAGAGAGAGAATGTTGTTG
>NW_015150957.1:485367-487815 GCF_000732505.1 Cyprinodon variegatus
CGCGGGAACCCTGTGCAGAAAGTTAGACAGGGGAAGAGCACCACCTAGTGGAGGAACAGTGGTAATAGTTGGTTTGCGCTGGATTCCCTGCAAAGATGTTTTTATCCGAGTCTGTAATGGATAACGAGCTGTTTAAAATTAATTGTCTGATTTATTTTTGTAGACAATTTAATGTAAATAATTGGAAGTTTTGGATGTTTGTATAGATTAGCATCATTTGTGGTTTGTTTAATGGCATTTGTCCTTTGTAATGCTGAAGAGTCAGCCTGAACGCGTCCTTCAAACATGGAGAGTTCGGTCGCTCCAGAACATGGAAACGTTTCCCTGCGTTCAAACCGTCACACATTTTGTCAGAATAGAGTTTGTCTTTTTAACGCCTTTAACCGTTTTGTAGAGATGATGATAGCATTAAAGCAAACAGATCAGGAAATGGAAGCGGAAGCTAAGCGCAGCGGATGGCTGTATTTCCTGGTCTCACCTGGAAATCGGCCGTCTTGGGGTTGGAAATATGAACGGCTTTGACGTCTGAGATCTTCTTTCCAAGCTTTTCTGCGATATCCTCTTGCGAACACTGCGGGAACCCAAATGAGGAAAACGATCACATCTACAGGAAAAAAAATAAAAAAAAATGAGGCAGGAGTTTGCGTCATTCAGGGTTTTTCTCACCAGAGCAAAGTTCAGAGCCTCGGTGAATCCAGCGGCTGCCATGTCGTGTCTCAGCAGCTCAGTCAGTTTGTTCAGAGGAAACTGGGAAAAATAAGAATTGTTAAAATAAGACGGGACGTTTTCATCTGTTTGGAAAAAGGAGGTTTTCCGGGGAGCTGAAGCGGGGCACCTGGTTGGCCACGGTGTAGGTGCGCGGCGTCGTGCGGGGGACGTTGTTAAAACCGTAGGCGATGGCGGCGTCCTCCATGATGTCGCAGGCGTGGATGATGTCGGGGCGTGTGGGCGGGATCTCCACCTCGATCTCTTCGCCGAGGGGATGGGAGAGGAGGCACATCCGGGTCAGGAGCTGACAGATTTGCTCCGCTGACTCGCTGACAGGAGGAGGGAAGAGGAAAACGATCAGGCCGCTGCTTCAAAGCTCCTTTAATCTTTCCTCACGTCAACGTCTGGTTAATCTGAAGACCGAGATCAGCTCAGGATTAACTGGATTCACACTCAGNATCAGGCCGCTGCTTCAAAGCTCCTTTAATCTTTCCTCACGTCAACGTCTGGTTAATCTGAAGACCGAGATCAGCTCAGGATTAACTGGATTCACACTCAGATGATCTAAAGGCTGGTTTATGCTCAGAAACCAGGTGGTCTGTGTGTGTTGCAGTTAACAGCGATATGCCCCGCCCCCTTCCGCAGAAACAAGTGTCCCGCATGCTCGGTAGAGGACGCAATGACATCACAAGCAAGCGTGCTCTGCGTTTACAGAAGTAAACATGGATGGTAGCACCAGCGCACATCTAGCGATCTTTTCCTACCATAAAAACTATCATTTCAATATAGTTAAATATAAATACTGCTCTTTGTATCATCATCCATCATGGTTGTTGTTTTCCTTCCTGCTTCTGCGTAGCAAGATGCAGAATAGTGACCTTTGTTGGGTATTAATGGCATTCAGGTCGGAGGAATGCGACCTGGCCGTTCAGACACAGGTCACATTTAAAAAGATTAGATTGGTATCGTATTCAGGACCACAGAGCTAAGTGGCCTGGGTCGCATTGGAAAACATCGGATCTGTGTTGATCAGATCCAGGTTTCATATGGAGAAAAACCAAAAAAACTAAATCCGATTTAGGTGACTTCAGGCAGCTGTGTTACCTGATGCCGACTTTTCTATTGATGAACTCTCCAGAAAGCTTCTCCTTCCTGTAAGTCAGTTCCTGCAACCAAGAAAGAACGTTTAGAAACGATGCAAACGGAGGGAAAACGTCTCAGAAGAAGAGAAGAAACAGTACGGGGTAGGTGAAGATCTGTCCATCCGGGTAAACCACCTCCGCCTGCTCCACCCTGCAGAAAAGACAAAACCACACAGATTTACTGCAGGTCAAACATTTAATATTTAGTGTTGAGGGGATAAATAACCAGAAACTGACAGAACTAATCTCCAACCACCTTGGATTTCAGAGACTAGATACATTTAGCATGTAAAAAAAATACAGAATTTCTTGTTGAATTGATTAAATTTTTTTGAAACACTTATCTTTAAAGATCAGACATAAAAATCTGTCACCTTTTGGAGAAATTTAGCCATTTTAAGCTCTAAATTAAGACATTTCTCAACAGGAGCTACAGCGCGGGATTCTAACATTAGCATGAATCCGTCTACATGACTGGATGGTGTTGAACACAGCGGGAGTTGCTAGGTGACCAGAGGGCAGATGATGGGCACAACTTAGTGGCTAAGATGGTTGGACTTATTCCCCTTTCCCACTGGCTGAACGACCCCTTTAAACT
>NW_015150957.1:488516-490820 GCF_000732505.1 Cyprinodon variegatus
CTGCCGCAAGTCGCGTTAAAATCACCCCGGCTCTGATCGGCACGCTGTGGGAACACCAGAGCCGGGTCGACCCGCTAAATTACGCAATACCATTGAACGCAATATGCTGACGTCAACACGTCGCGCCAGTCGCTTCTGATCTAAGCAGAATCGACTGTTTCCATTGGATAAACATGGAGCAGCTCCTGTGAGACGGATTCAGACAGATAATGGAGAGAAACAACAAAGCACTCTGACTACGCCCTGCCTTCCTTCCATGCTGCTCTTCATTGTTTACTTTCCTGATTTCTGTCACACTGTTGACATCATCAATGTTAACCCACCGTGATTTCACCAGACACGCATCGGTGGGGGGACAGAGGCCACACAGCAGCCAGCGAGGGGTTAGACCAACTTTATTAGCCAATGGGAAGGGAACCAGATGCCGATTGTTAGCGGGTCGACCCATGATAGAAAAAGACGCGTTAACGCGACATTTTCAGAGGGAAAGAGACTTTAGATGGATCTCTAAGTAGACAGCTTGAGAGGATTTAAGCTAACATTAGTGTCACTAGCCGATCTGTACCATCAGCTCATATGAGCAGATATTCATCCAGGTCATCATTAATAATATCCGACTGAAACGCAGCTGTGGTCCAAACATTTCCTCGCCGCGTGGCGAATGGCGCTGTGGCGTTAACTCGCCAAATGAAAAATTGATTTGGGGAGTTAATTTCGGACCTTCTGTGCAGCTCTTAATCCCGCTGTTCAGGGAGGACGGAGTATACCGATACAAAATTTAAACTAATAATAAAAAAATTAATGATGTATATCATTATTTCTGCCTTTCTGGTTTACAGATTCCTGTAAAGCCCTGGAAGAACGGAGACTTACGTGAACGGTTTCGCACAGTACTCGCTGAACATGGTCACTATTATGTCCAACACGATCTTTGCCTGCAGGGAAAAACATTTTTAGGAGTGAGCCAGTTTCTCCCGGCAACAGTAAGGGGGCGGGGTTAGTGACGGTGGTACCTTGGTGAGATCTGTGGCCGTGCACTCGATGAAGATGTTCTTGGTCTGTAAGCTGATTCTGGAATGATCCCCTGGAACCAAAGCAAACTGGATTATTCCCCGAGCTCTGCTGCAGTTCTGCTCGATTTCCGTTTCAGTGACCAGATGTGATGAAGAACGAGGAGAAGAGCTCACCGTTGATTATAGGAGGCATAGACAGGACGACCCCATTGCTGTCGTAGATGACTGGATAGACGGGCTTGTCTTCGATAATAGGGAGATAATGCCTGAGGTGGCTGTCGGTCTGTGTGAACAGAACCATCCTGGGTTAGTTCTGTTTTTGAGCCCAGAATCCAGCCAGCGGAGGCAGCTGCTTACCTTGTAGAGGCTCATGAGTTGGGTGGCGGTGAACTCTTTGGTCTGGTTCAGGGGCCTGAAGCTGATGTCTCCGGGAGCTTTGGCTGTGTAGGTGAACGGGCCACAGATGGTGTCCAAGTCATGAGTGCCGATGGCCACCAGGCTCCTCTTCCTGTTTAAACAGTCCAAGATCCACTCAGTTATAAAAAAACAAAAACATGTTGATGAATTTTTTTCCTCTAATGCTAACAGAGACGGAGAGTAAAGCTGATTTATAGTCAGAAATCAGGTCGTCTGCGTATAAATCAGCAGGTTTACTCTTCAAGTGCACCAGCTAGAATAGCTATATATTTTATTAGCTATTATTAATTGTAGTCTAAATCAGTAAAATAAGATTGTTTTACCTGTTGAAAGTTTGAAATTAAACTTTTATTTATAGAAATTGATCGATTACCCCAAACATTTCCCGCAGACCACGTTTTCACATTTACGACGAACGTCATATGATTAGATTTTATTGTGCGGCGATGAAGCACCTGGCGCCGTTTTCTTTCCCTCGCCAAAGCTTCTGTAGGGGCTGGTAACCTGCGCTCGGAGCGCGTGTGGTTTTACCAGCTCCGGGATTAAATCTCTGCGTGAGGTGGTGACGTTCAAACAGCTCCGGAACAAAACAGACATGTTAATAGCTGCCGCGTCCAGGAGATGATGAAGTACAGCCACAGGCCGCCTTCGCGCCGGAGCTTTAATAGGATACTTTGGAATCATCTGATGCGACACATCCACGCCGACCTTGGTGAGATTATAGTCGTCCACGGGCTCTGGTTTGGCTTTTGGGCTGCTGAGTGAACCGGCTGACGTGTGAGCAATGATATCCAAACCATGAACTAAAGTAGGGATGCAGGATATCGGGATTTTGGCCGATATCCGATATTTTAAAACTCATGTAGCCGATAAC
>NW_015150957.1:491455-499209 GCF_000732505.1 Cyprinodon variegatus
TTCAGTTTTAAGGCCGATACCGATAGGGGGCCAATTTATATCGTGCATCCCTAAACTAAAGTTTAACTATTGTCTGAGCCACTTCCTAACCAGTCCTCCTCATCGGTCTCTCTCTCCACCCGAAACGCCATCATCAATATTCGGAGGCATTTCTAAAGCCTGTTTCGCTGTTAGATTTCTTCTGAAACCCATTTTTCTGTGTTAGTTCTAGGTAGAATGTTGGTTGCTAGGAAACGGTACCGAACGTCAATCAAACGTGGGAAGAATTTACAACACAACAACAGAGACGTCAAAATGACGGCTGTAGGAGATCGAGGTAAAATTAACCATTTTTATATGTGAAAATGAAGGAAATATCAAAACAGGAAAAGTCAGTTAAGATGAGCAACATATGATTAATGTAAATAAAGTTCTTTCCCTTTAAAATCTCAGAACTGTCAAAGTGACGGTCTTGGGAGTTGTAGGGTTAAGCTGTAACCGGTTTATTAAACTGTTACGATGTTTAACGTTTTCTTTAATATTAGATCGAAACGAGGAAAAGTCATCGACGCGACTGTGACCTCATCCTGTCCAACAGAGCTGAGCCAATCAGCATCGAGGCTCAGGCGGCACCGACCTGCAGATGTTCTGATGCAGCTTCTCCTGCAGCTCGATGAAACTGTCGTAGCGCTCCTGAGTGAAAGTGATGTTCCTCAGAACGGCGGCCACGGCGTGAGGTCTCACTGCTGCCGTCTGCATGAGAGGAAAGCGTCAAAAACTCCCGGACTAAAGCTAAGCTTTAGCCATTTTCAGGGCCTGTGACCTCACACCTCTTTAGTGATGATCAGCCGCTGCGGCTCGCCGCTGTCTGGGCTCAGGCGCCTGTATCTAGGAGCCTCCAGCCTGAAACACATGGGGGGGTGTTTATCCAGATGAAAAAGAAGCTTCAACCAACAGAAATGATTTTTGTCGTTGCGATGTTACGCGTCTCACTTATTCTTGAAGACCTGCAGACCGCGGACGAGGCCCTCCAGACACAGCAGGTCGTAGCGGTTAGCAGGAACGTCGATCTTGTAGAGAATGACATCAGATGCGTCAGCAGCTTTGGAGTCTCCCTGCTCCCTGCTGATTATCTCCTTCTCCGAGGTCTGGGATGGCGACACAGCAAAGAGGTTCACAGATGGATGGAAATGGAAATATAGCTTTTTATTATTCTTTACATTTGCTTCATCTCTTTCTGTCCACATGTAAAGTTTTAAACTAAAACTAATGTTGCTAGAAATAAAGAGCTAGCAGACAGAATACAAAAACCATTTGAGGTCTTCAACAGGGGGTCCGTGACCCCTATGGGGTCCACAGAGGTACTGCATGGGGGTCACGAAAGTTTTAGTTGATTAGACTTTTTTTATATTCCCCCCTGCAATTTTTCCACTAATTAAAATGTCTTTAAATCCACATGAACATGAACTCAACAGACTAGATTACCTATTGGAAATTAAGCTGGAAAAAAAAGTTAAGTCAAGAAAAAAGGTAAAAAGCTAATTGAAAAGTTAATAATCCTCCATAACACTTATATTAAGGTTTATTAAAAATGCAAAAAAAAAAATTTAATTAAAAAAATATATCAGTGCCTCTAAAGTGTATTTGTGCCTCTAAGGTGATTCTAATAACACTATTGGCTGGAAATTTAGATTTTCAAGAAATGTCAATGTAAAACCTTTGATGGAAAGCAGCAAATATTATATTTTGCTTAAAACAATGAATCCTATTACAGATTAGAATATAAAACATAATTTTCCATTTTAAAATGCAGCAGTTTTTCTTTTTCAAACCTTAACATCTGATCCTGGATTAATTGGAAATTATATTTAATCCTCTTTCAAATGAAAGAAGCTGTTTAGGAATAAAAACTCAGATTTACAAACTAAAAGTCTGATGATTCAAACTCAATTAAACGAATAAAAACAAACTTTTTTAAAATATTTCCAGAACATTTTGAGTGAATAAGATTATTTGACTTATTTTTAGCAGCGATTCAGTCAAACTTTGATCAGATTGGATTTTTAAAATGAAATTATTTTACTTACCACCTCATCCAGCTCCAAGCCAAACTCAAAGCACAACTCTTCAAATTCTTCATCAGCTAAAGAAGGAAAAGGAATAAACTTTATTCAGCTGGTTATTTATCAGATTATAATCCCACAGCTGTTAAACTGTCATTAAAGCAGGACAGGAAATGATGCAACCATGCAGACATAAACCGATGGGAAGCAGATTATTTCAGATTAATCCAACATTATCTGACATTAAATTCTTTTAAAAAGTAGGAAACAATCTGAAGTAGTTTAATGTTTCAACAGGCTGAGAAGTCAAACGATGTTTAGCTTTAGCTGTTAGCAACAATCAATGAACTGTCAGCAGCACGTTCAGCCGCAGCAGCAACGAGTTACTCCTTTTTAAAATATAAATTAAACTTAAAATCAAAAATGGACAACAGCTAAAATAAGCTGAAGTGAAAATAAGCTAAAGTGAAAAGTAAAAAAACTCACTGTATGTTTTTCCCAAAGCTTTGAAAAGAAAGTCTCTTTTAATTCCGACAGTCGGCATGTTAGCAGCTAATGGCTAATCCCAGCCACTGTAAAAAGGACCCAACAAGCGGAGCGTAGCTGTCTGCAGCGGTGCCTGACTGAAAATGATACATTCATCACCACATTAGAAAAGGTGCTGCTTACACATGTGATGCGTTCTGGATGACAGGCCTCTTTAATGCATTTATATTTACATTCAGGAATAAACGCAGTGGGCGTTCCAAGCTGCAGGTTTTGGTTTATTACGGAAGAGGATTAGGGCCACTGAAAAAAAAGTTAACTGATTTTTAATTTTTATTTCAGTTTATCATAGGAAAACAGAATTCTGACTTTAATCTCAGAATTCCAACCTTTTTTCCCTCAGAATTCTGACTTTAATCGTCAGAATTCTGAGAAAAAAGTCAGAATTATAACTTTTTTCCCATGTTAAACTGAAATAAAATTTAAAAATCAGTTAACTTTTTTGTTTTTTTCAGTGGCCCTAATCCTCTTCCGTAGGTTTATAGTTTTTGGTTCAGCAGGAGAAATAAAACTCCGCTGTGAGACAGATTTTTGTATTTTTCTGTACACGTGAATTCTTGAATTCCACACAAAGTGAAATTCTTTGCACTAACTTTTTTTTTGTGGACACAAGTTCTTTGCAACATCGTTCTAATCTGAAAAAAATAAAAGGTTACCCAGTTAATCTCTGACACCGGTGCTGTTTGGACTCTGTTGTGGAAAGTCAGCAGTTTGGCTTCTTATTAAACCGCAGAAATGCACCAATACCTTCTATACCTCCTAAACACGCAACCGAAGAAAACCTTCAGTGACTAGAATGATTTTTCTATTGTAATCTGGATGGAATGCGATCATCAACATAATCTGAAAGGATTAGATGGATAAACAGGGTGGAAGTGAAGCCACTGGCCGCCATATTGGTACTCCCTAGTTAGACCGGTCTCAATGTAAATAATCTGTGCGCTACAGCATTGAACAACGATGATGATTTTCTCATTTTCAGGGGGAATTAAGACTTTAAAATAAAGATAAATTCATCATTTTGACAGAGACTGGCTGCTTCAAAGCATCAGTAGATTAACTTTAACTTATAATAATTAAATCAGCCCATCACATTGCAGAGTCATGATGAAGTCAATGAAGTCTATAAATCATGTAATATAACATATAATTCAAATGCATCACAGTGAAATTAATGTGTTAATGCAGCAGAATAATCGATAATGATTTTCATGTAATATACACGTATTTATTACGTTGTTATGGTAATTATATCTTACATATAATTTTAAGATTTTACATAAAGACTGAATTACCAGTAGATGTCTGTTAATGCTATACAGTGGAAATAATCGAAATCTAGTCTTTAGTCTTTTGTTTTCTTAAAATAAGTGTATTTTTCTTGAATCGAGGAGGTAAGTGAGACACTTTGCCAATGGAAAAATACCATTTACGCTTAAAATAAGAAAAAAACAACTTCATTTTCTTATTTCAAGTGTATATTATCTAATTACGTTATTTTAAGAGTAAAGGTCCTCATTCCATTGGCAAATTATCTTATTTATTTGCTCAAATTGAGGGTAAATATACTTAATTTAAGACATTTTGACTTATTTCTAGATTGTTTTTGCAGTGTAGTATTTTTCTATTTGCAAATTGTGCATGCATGATGCCATATATTTATGCTGTGTCTGTGCATTAGCCTAAAAATCTGACAGATTAACAATAGAGCTAAATTAATGAACCAAATGAATAACTCCACAGAGCTTTAGTTTTTACACTAGCAAAATCACATCAGTTGGTAAAATAACAGGCAACATCAAGTTCATGTTTTGCTTTTTGCTCTTAGTTACAACAATAATCTGATCATTTGAAAAAAAAAAAAAAAACTACTCATAAAAGTATGTCTGCACAAACTGACCCTGGCAGTGAAATTACGTGTGGAACGTCTTCCTACAGCCGGAAAACTGCTTGTTTATGCAGCCAAATGCGACACAGGGAGGCATTTTTATGGAGCGTCTCCTTGGAAATGGCGGCTGGTGGCTTTTTTTTTTTGGGCAATTAGCAATCCAGTAAACATGGGCAGTTCTAGACAGGGGCCAACGGGGGCCAGTGCCCCTGTAGATCATGTCCTGAAGACATAATATTTAAAAGAAATTCTAACAATGATCTGGGCTGGAACAGACATGATTACTGATAGGTCATTTGGATCTATTTCATTCTTTTCATTACAAATTCTGTTTTACAAATTATTAAAAAACAATAAGGTGATAGCTTCAGTGGGATTGAGATAGGATCCCAGTTTTCATCTGTCAAATGTTTTTTAATAAAGAAAAAAATGCTCTAATTTTTACAGATGAATTTAACAGTTTTTCTTGAGTTCAAATTTCAAATGTATAGAAAACAGTAGTTTTAACTTAAATTAAGTGAAAAATATGTAAAATTCCTAAATTATAAATGTATATTGACCTCATAAGAAATATATTTTTATTGAAACTCATTGAAAATAAATTTCTCTTCATGCAGCTATATTAATATATTTGAATCTCTTGCCCTGATTATTTATTTCATGCTTTTCTGGGCCCCCATGAAAACACACTGGGCCCCTCCTGGCCCCCTGGTACATTTGGTCTAGATCCGCCACTGCCGCCAATGCCAGTAAATAAACACATCACATTCCCCCAGATTTTGGACAGAGTGCGATCAAAAACATAATCTGAACGGATTAGATGGATAAATATCTTAAACATTGAGCATTAAAAGCTGTGTGTCTGTAGCTGAATGTCAGCTATTAAATTAAAATGACAACTTTTATTCATTTCTCAAATTGAACCAAACTCTACCACAAAAAATTTTATTAAACACAAAAAAATCCCTTTAATAAATCTGTTTAAAAATTGGTGAAAAGTTCCTCATTTGATTTTTATCATATTTTTAAAGTAGTTTGGAAAATCAGATAACGACTGTAAAAAGATTAATGCAATTTGCTCTGAATCTGAAGCACTCAGATGTGCAGCAGGTGACTTCTAATCTAGTTCTATATTAGTTTTTTATTCTGTCAGAGTTGGTCCTACACCTGTCCTAAGGTTGGTAATGTTTACAGGGGATTGCTCCTTTAACATCCCATTAAAACTCATGGAATAACTATTGGATATTTTTATATTTTATTTCCTAATAATCTGTTCACAATTTAAAAGTGAAATCTCTCTTCTATCTCTTAACTCAAGATGCCTGAGAAACAAACAAAAAAAAATATATATTTTATTAATTTGTAATGGAAATGAACACATTTCACTCATTGAAGAAACTAATTTCCAATCAGAGGCTGTTTCAGCAATACAGTAACTTCTCTTACTTTAGTCATTGCATTTTAAGGCCAGCAGGGGTCGCTGTGTTTAGTTTAAAACTTTCTTGGACAGATTATTTGACACACTGCAGATAGTTAGGATCCCTGATTGGGTTTTATCATTATTGTTGACACTGTGAAAAGTACTTTATTAAACATCTGTGGCTATAATAACACCTCTGAAAACAAAAAAACTTCTGGATGAGATTCAATTTTCAATTCAGTTTATTTATATAGCGCCAAATTCACAACACATGTCATCTCAAGGCACTTTACAGTTCAATCACGCCACTCTATTGAAGAACACCATAAGAAACTATAATAATAAGATGATTTTTTGGAGTTTGTCAAAGCACCCTAATTATGCACTTTTTTCATCATTTTTTCGAATAAACTTAATTGAACTGATGCTTGGAGACATTTGAACCTGGAAGTAAATCAATTCTCTTGGTTTGGTCCAGAATATCTTTGAGGATCATGAATTAATCACTGGATTATCTCCAACCACCTTCTAGATTATGTTATCAGTTCCACTATCAGCGGCTCCCTTAACTGATCACTGTTTTTATTATAGATATTAAAACAAGAACAAGAAGTCTATCAAATGTTTTTTGGAAATGTAATTCCAGCTTGTTAAAGAATGATGCCAAAAAATCAGATCAGTCATTAATTAGTAAAGTATCCATCCGTCCATCTTCTCCCATTCAGTCCATCAGGTCGCCATGGACAAGTCGACACAATTTTATTTAGCAAAAAAAAAAAAAAGAAAAAAAATTAATAAACTGAAACAAGATATGGAAAATGGTGAATTTGATATTATCTATTGAGGAAGGGTTGAGCAGAGTGTAAATAGAGTATTTGTGAATCAGAGGAGTGATTTGGGTGTGACCCTGCTGCTGAATTTAAGTTAACGCTTTAACTCCATAAAATGATAACACTTAAAATAGTCAACTTCCTATTAATCATCTCTCAACCAATAAAGCTCCTGGTTCAGATGGACTCACTGGAATAATATAAGATAATCACTCTGCTTCAAAGACTTTACATTTCCACCTATGATGAGAAATGTCGTCATGATTTTAATTTCAAAACCTAAAAAAGACCTGAAATAAAAGAAAATAGGAGACTAATAACAATCAGAAACTCATAGATCTACATTTTCACTCTTCAATCAAGTCAATCCAATATTATTTCAGAGAGATTATCTCAATTCTTAAAGAAGTTCTATAAATAATAATATGCGGCTCATGATGGACCGCGGAGCGGGTTAAATTACAGATTTAAAGAATAATCTGGTTAAACTGATTTCTCACAGAATTGAATAGTTATCTGGAATAAAAGATATTATATAACTCATAACAAGATCTGGTTCAGTGGAAATATTTGGTATGCGTTCCATAGATGGTTGGTTATGATGGTTCTCTGCTGGGATTAACTAAATCTCTGGGTGTCCAAAATAGTACAGAGAAAATTTTTTTACATTTATTCTGCTTTATTATATGTTGGAGACAGAATAATGTGGATTTCTTTAGTAAACTGAGTTAACTTGTTAATTTAACATTATTTTATTTTCTCTACAGCAGAAGAAACATACTTAAAAAATGTAGATTCATTTCCATTTTAAGAATTACTTGGAAAAGGCTTTAAGGTAGATGATAATATTGCACATTTTGTTAAATATATAGAAATAAGCAATTTTTTTTTCTTCTGGAGGGACAGGATTGATCAGTAGATTTCTCTTTAAAAAAAAAATAACTTTTCCTTTGCAATTTGGAGGAAATAACATTTAGCCTCATGCTCGTCTTTCATGTGCAATTTACTGTCCTCTAACGAAGTGTTTT
>NW_015150957.1:499396-500390 GCF_000732505.1 Cyprinodon variegatus
ACCACATTAGCAATGTATAGAGTGTATTTCTTTAAAGTTAAGACTAGTTTAAAGTTATCTTCATTAAAAAAAGTACAGAGCTTTTCCTTCAAAAATAAGGACATTTCAATGTGACCCCAAACTTTTGAACGGTAGTGTATCTCTTTTTGCTGTTAGTAAAATTCAGCAAAAAGAGCTCTGGGCTAAATAGAGCAAGGTAATAGTCGGCTGCTGTAAAATGCCCACTTTGGGGACAGTGGCAGGTGGGGGAGGTAGGGGAGGTAGGGGAGTTTGACTGGGCCTGTACACCTGTCAAACAAGAATGCAGCTTTTTATGGTAGCTCAATGAAAAATCTTAGTAATTCTTGATTTTCCATAAGATAACAGAAAATCATCCCTAATCATCTCTGTTGGTCAGCTCATCTTTCATAGGATTATTCAAAGACTCTAGATTGCTCCTTTGAGAACTTCCTGATTCCAACCAGAGGAGGACGCTAGAGTCCTAAAATAGATGGTGAACTCAGCTTCCAAAGGGCTCCTAGTTGTATCTGCTTCGTGTTCAGTGAATCCAAAAGTCTGTTTGAACTCTGATAAAGTCCGAAATGAATCCTGTTCTAGAACAGACCAGTAATGTAGGAAATTTTGGATGAGTCAAAAGAAAAATATCTTCTCATTCCTGCCCTCTGAGAGGAGCGACAGAAGCCTACGGACAAGAACCACCAGGAACCGGAACGGCTTCTTCCCCACAGCTGTTATGCTCCTCAATGCCTCGTGACGCAAACTATATGGATCGTACACACGCACAACAATATGCATCAACATATGGACTGTTCTCACACACACACACAACAATCTACGGATCCAACACCACTTACAGTATACAGGCTATAGCTGGATATAATCTTTAAATCTTTTATCTGTCATTATTTATCCAGTTTTATAACCCCACTAAATATATATATATATATATATATATATATATATATATATATATATATATATATATATATATATA
>NW_015150957.1:503981-504441 GCF_000732505.1 Cyprinodon variegatus
ATCTGGTCCTTCAGGTCTCTAATAGGGTGATAGAATGATTCTATAGGGTATCTGGTCCTTCAGGTCTCTAATAGGGTGTGTAACATTGGTTGGGCTGAAAATTGCATATTAGCTGTTCTATGAGCCCTAATGCAGCCTGGTTAAAAGCCCTAAAGGCAAAGGCAAATTTATTTGTATAGCACAATTCAGTACAAAGACAATGCAAAGTGCTTTACATGATCAAAATACAGGAAGATAAAACATAATCAAAGCAAGTAGGAAAAAATAAAAAAAATAAAAAATAGATAAAATAAAATAAAAAATGCAGAAACAAAAAAAAAATATTAAAAACAGTTGAATTAAAGAAAATATGTTTAAGTTGAACTGTTTAACTAGAACAGTCGAAGGCAATCCTAGAATGAAACCACAGGTTTTCTTCCTTTTATGGTTTGATCATGAATATTTAGATGAGCTGTGCTCT
>NW_015150957.1:505655-515361 GCF_000732505.1 Cyprinodon variegatus
TCCCAGTTTAGGTAACCGGCGCATTACTTTTCTGCAGCCTTTTTTGATTCTTTAATCTAGATTAGAGGTAGTTTACATATTAATATTTAAAAATTTAACCCCATATTTAATCTACCACAAGAAAAATCCTTCCACTTAGTTGGAGAGGAAGTAAATTTAAAGCTGAATTCCTGAGGATGGTGGAGGAATGCAGCTGTCTAACAAAGTGGTTACCATAAATAAACTAAAGGACATTTTTGCATGTTATGTCATCATCCAAAAAAAAAAACACAAAACCAAAAAACCTGGCTTGGCATTGCTCTTTAGACATGTAACCTCTCTAAGGGGAGGTGTGTAAGTGCAGCTCTCTCCTTAAATCACCATCACTGATAAAGAGATCACAATTATCTACAAGTTGCAAAGACAAAGATGGCTAGTAAGTAGAGCTTCAATTTTCTAACGTTAATTTAGTTATCTTTTGAGTTATATGTTTGTTCCTCAAAATGTCATAATTTTAGTCATGAACAGTTTTCCTTAAATTAAATCTTATACTTCTAATGTTTGAATCAGGGATCCTCAGAGCAGGCTCCTAAAAAACAAAAAAACAGAATATCTGATGAGGAACTGACTAGTTTTGGTGTTTCTGGTGTGAGGGTTCATTGTTTGCATTATTTGCATTATTTGCAGAGGAGTTAAGGCACAAAATGCTTAACGTGAAAAGATAATTTCAGTACTCATCATAAGTCCTGTTTCAAACATGTCAGGCTTCATGTTTACCCTGTTTGTAGCCATCCTAAACAGAGACCAGGGTTTTTGGCTTTTAGTTTTATTGTTTTGCTGTTATTTGAAAGTAATTTATCTATTTAGTTCATGAAGATATTGCTGGGAATGTTTTTTTTTTTTTTGGCTTACTTTATATGGTTTTCCCAGAACACATTTAAAGAAAAAATGCATGATCGGAACCTGAAAAACCGGATGGAACTTTTTATGACCTCATTTTCATGTAAAGTTTTTTTTACCTCCTAAATGATGAACAGTAACAGCTTCATGCTTGTGACGATTTAGTGATGAATCATTAAGTGACGGTAAAATGGAAATGCCTCAGGCTTGCAGAAGCCGGGATTCCCAGAACAGTTTCCAGATGTTTTGCAAGTTTACCAGAAGATTATGAATATATTAAATACCTAAAACTGGAAGTTGTAGTTAATTGATAGGTCAATAAAATCAAGGGGTAAAACTAATTAAATTATCATTAGTTAAATGATTCACCCCTTATTCCTAATTGGGACCCCTGACCCAAAAACAACAATTCCCAATGTGGGGTCCAGGCATTTGGCCCCACACAGACACACACATTTTGTGTCATTCTATCCTTTTGGGGACTTTCTATTAATTTGCACTCATTCCCCACTCACTTCTACGGCCTAACCAAGACCCTTATGTGAACCTAACCTAAACTTAATTAATTAGTAATGAACTTAAACCCTTATCCAAAGATAACCTTTCCTTTCTAACGGCGACCACTTGTTGGTCCCCACAAGTACCGATAAGTCCTCAAAATGTACTGCATTCTCGGGAAATCATCCCAAAGGTAAGAACAGTAATGGCAACACATACAGCCACTCAACGCCCCCCTAAACCTAACCTAAACTTAATTCACACCTTGGTCCAAAACATAACCCTGACCCCAAGAAGAAACATTGTCTCACGAGGATCAATTGTTTTGTCTTTTTAACAATTTGACATCTATATAGAACATAAACAAGTATGGGGCATTGCAGGCTAACAAAAGAAGCCAAACGATCCCCATTCCAAAGTGGTGGACCCGTTCGATCATTTCAATTTGCATGTTTTTAAAGGCTTTGTTGGGCTGCTGTATAACGCCTGGAACTCTAGGCTGTTTCTGACTGTTTGAATTGAAAAAGCTTCCTGGACTGCAGAGAAACGTCTCGGAAACAAAGTACGGTGAACTGTTTTTTTTTTACCTTTGTTTTGGATCTACATAGAATCATTTAAATGGGAAATAAAACCATTAGGAAGAGCATATACACACGACCAGAAAACATTTAAAAAATATCGTCATTTCTTTTTAAAATTAGACTGCTTATTTGTATCACAATTTCTTTAGAAAAGAAAAAAACTCTACTTCAACTTTGCTAAACTTCATCAAGGCAAAGGCATAAAGCCTGGTTCTCCTCCCGCAGCAGTGTGTCACAGTGAGCTTTTCGCTCTGTTATTCCACGCCACAACGCCAGAGGGCCAATCAGGAACTAGCTGTGGGTCTAGATACGGCCGAGGCGAAGAGGAAGTGAGGGCAGGTTTGTGCGATAACGGAGGGACATGAGGGCTAAAAAGGGGGGGGGGTCCAGGTGAAAAAAGGGTCCCAGCGTTCTCGCGCACCTCGCTCCTCTAGCTGCTCCAACTTCATGAGTCGTTTTCCACAATGGCGGCCAGACAAACAAACCATGCCGGTAAGGTACCAAACAGGAAATACGCATAGCGTAGAGCGGATGAAGATCTGACCAATCAGAGGACTCCTCTCTGCGGCAGGGGCGGAGGCACATTTGCATTCACTGCGACGCACACGCCGACGTCCTTGTTTCTGAGTATATATCAGCCTTTAGTGGTTAGGCTGAGGTATATGTACCACTTCAGAGACAGACAGACAGGCAGACAGACAGATAGATTACTACCAATGGACTGGATTGGAAATCGTTATGTAATGTAAAAAAAATCGATGTAAAATTGATCCAGAGCTTGAAAATAACAAAATAAGACATTTCTGACATTTCCCAACAGGTTCAGAGGAGCCACATCTTCGGATTGTACTTGTTGGAAAAACTGGAGTTGGAAAGAGTGCAACAGGAAACACTCTCTTAGGAAAAAAAGTATTCAAGTCGAAGCTGTCAACTTCTTCACTGACAACAGAGTGTCAGAAGGAAGTAGGACAGTTTGGTGCTCAAACTCTGGCTGTAATTGATACTCCAGGCCTTTTTGATACCAGTAAAACTGAACAGGGGGTGAAAACAGAGATTACTAGATGCATGTCATTAGCTTCTCCTGGTCCTCATGTGTTCATGGTCGTGATCCAGCCAGGGAGATTCACCAAAGAAGAACAGGAAACTGTAAATATCATTCAGCAGATGTTTGGAGACCAAGCAACACGTTTCACAATGGCTTTGTTCACCCGTGGAGATGATCTGGAAGCAGAAGAACGTCCCATAGAAGAAATAATAGAGGGAAATCCATTTCTGATGAGGTTTGTCAATCAGTGCCTGGGAGGATACCATGTCCTTAACAACAGGGATGGAGATCCAGAGCAAGTAAAGCAGCTACTGTCAAAAATTAACACAATGGTTCAGAGAAATGATGGACGGTGTTTCAGCAATGAAATGTTTGAAGAAGCAGAGAAACCAATAAAAGAAGAAACTCAGCGGCTTCTGGCAGAAAATCCAGGTATGGGATTTGAGGAAGCAAGAAGACGAGCAGAGGAAGAGAACCCATTAACCCGGGCAGGTGTACAGGTAGCTGCTATTGGACGCTTCCAGGGTCGGCCAATGGGAGCAGGAGCGGGGAAAGGAGTGGAAGATTTATTTGAAGCTATATCAGAGGCCGTGAAAAAAGTCGAATGTATCATTCAATGATTCTCATGGCTTCTTTACCAATTAAAATATTGGCTCATAATTTGAAAACAACTAAATTTATTGATGTGAAACTGTGAAATGTTGTTTCTTCTGTTATGCTAAAGCATTACCATAATCCACATTTTCTAATTAGTTATATTTGTTTTAATTGTTAATACTAATTGCTTTCTCTTTAAAAACATCAAGTAATGTTGTAAGTAATGAACTGTTATTTATTGATTTTGTTTCTTTTTTAGACTTTTGTAAAAAGGTTTCCTTTGTAGTGCAGGAAAAATTAAGTGTATTAAATATGATTTAGTTTTTCCTTAACATGTAGCTTCACTTGTATTTCCTGCCAAAATCCTTAAGAAAAAATCAGGACTAAAGTAGAAACTATTTTTTTTCCCTATATGTTCCACATTTAATTTAATCAAATGAATAAATGTACAAAAAATCTAAACATGCATAAAGGGTTGTTCTGTACACACTAGTATCAACATTTAACCTCTCTGTTAGCTACAATCAGAGCATAAGTAAAGCCCGTTCTCCATGTGCCAAAACATTGATGCTTTACATTGATGCGTTCTCAAGTCTCTGTTTTGCATGTTTCAGTTGTTTGCAGCTTTCTTTAGCTTCAAATTTCTTTTATTTAACTTCACTAACCTGAAGTTCAAGCTCCTACATGTATACGACCTGCAGGATAGAGTCTAAATAGGAGCAGGATTTACAAACACTGGGATAAAGGATATCTTATCTACCACCCTCCCCTGATATAATCTGTATTTTCCAGGCTCAGACCTCAGAGTGGTGCTGGTGGGTCAGGAGAGAGTTGGGAAGAGCTCGGCAGGAAACACCATCCTGGGAAAGAAGGAGTTTGAATGCCGGTTAATCTGGACCCCTCTGACTCTGAAATCTAAGAAGGTAGAAGGCATTGTTGAAGGTCGTAGAGTGTCTGTGGTGGACACCCCTGGACTCTTCAGTAGTCAGCTTTCTGCAAAGCAGGTGAAAAAACAACTGAACAAGGCTGTCAAGCTGAGCTCACCTGGTCCTCACGTCTTCCTGCTCACCATTCAGCTGGGGATGTTAAGCAGAGAGGAGGAGGAAAGTATGGAGAAGCTGCAAGAGATGCTGAGTCCGGATGTCTCCAAGCATACCATGCTGCTGTTTACCTACGGAGACAAGCTGGAAGAAACTGACATGGCTCAGTTCATCAGAGAGGACACCAATCTTCAGAAGCTACTGAGCAACTGCAGCGGCAAGTACCATGTGTTCAACAACAAGAAGATGGAGGACAGGGAGCAGGTCCATGAACTGCTGGACAAGATCCAGGAGATCTCACAGAATGGGAGTCTGAGTTATCAGAGAGAAGGTCCCATAGAGAGCATTTCCAGGGGAATTCTTGAAGGGTGTGAAAGGCTAATGTCTGATTTTTACTCTCTCTTCACAAGGGGACAGACAAGTGAAGAGGTCCATAACAGCGAAGAAAGGCCGAAAAAGAGCAGCTTTAAAAAGAGAAACTCAAAAAAAGAGAAGAGGGCTTAAATAATGAAATATAAGAATGGGAAAAATATGAAGGAGAATATTAGAGAACATCCATCCATCCATCCATCCATCCATCCATCCATCCATCCATCCATCCATCCATCCATCCATCCATCCATCCAATTCTAACACGCTTAATCCCAAGTGGGGTGGCGAGGGCTGCTGGTGGCCATCTCTAGCTGTCAATGGGCGAGAGGCGGGGTGCATCCCGGACAGGCCCCCAGTCCATCACAGGGCTATTAGAGAACACTTTGGCCTTTTAGTTTAATCCATAAATTTTAATTATCTATTACATTGCTTATATTGCCACATGATTTATCCAAATTAGATACATAAATAGTTAATAGAACTGAATGACTAAATGCTGATAATGCTGAAGTCAAATGGTATTTCAAAAATTAGTAGGGATACCTATGCTGCTTTATTACAAGGTATATCTGCAGAAGTAATGATATTTTAGTCTTATTTGTGGTTCGGTAGTAAAATGCTCAGAAGATCATGTACGCTGGAAATAACAGTTTATGAGCCAGGAAATCTTGGCAATAACATATTTTTCCTTTTTAGGCTATCATGCCAAAACACCACATAAACATTCCAGTTAGATTTCCACATAGTATTGGTCGTGCACATACATTCACACAATGTTACAGAGAAGATATAAACACGGCTTAGGAGGGAGGAGGGTTTGGGGAAAAAGCTTAAGACTTGTGACGATGATGAGATCTGTTTCTGTGTATTTTTGGAAAGCATGATGAATTGGACTTGTCAATAAACCTTTTTGTCCCCTGTCTGGTTTTGGACAAATGAAGAGAATCGTCTCTAGTGTCTTCATTTTGTTAAAGAGAATTCCACCAATTTGAGCCCCAACATACACAGAAAAATAAACTCTTTCAGCGCTGATCTTGGGGCAGTCACATCAAAGAAGTGCCATCATGGAGATCAACATGCCAAGGAACCGAATCTGCAGACTGATCAAAGGCTAAGTTGAACTGGGTGCTAACTTCTTAATAAAATTTATCTCTGAGTTTTGGAAACTTTCATATGCCTGAAGAGACAATTGGAGTGAAGCACCTGCAGCAAAAGGAAACTCCCTGCTGTGTAGTGACATGATAAGCTGCTGAACACTGGAACTCAGCCTTTTCCAAAACAGAGATCAGCAAAGGTTAGAGGTCTGGCAAAAGGAAGGAAAGGGCTGGAAAGAGTTTCTAGAGAATAATTTGGCTTTTTTGTTCTTCGATGATTTTTGATCATTGCATGTGCATTTACTGTTGTGCAGGAAAAGCTACTGAATTGAGCTGCATTGTACACCATGCTGACATGTTTTAAACTCTATTTTATGAAGCAAAACTAGCTTTCTTTCACTAAGGGTTAACAGAGATAAAATGTTAATGTTTATTTGAACCTCATTTTCGCATCACATTTAAATACCAAAATATGACTAAAGAATCATTTAAGATCAATACCTTATGTCTGCTTAGTACTAGCTAAATCCCAGAAGGTTAAGAACAATAAACAAAAGGTATACATTTCTGATTAAGCAAGTCATTTAATGACACATTATTTTGCCAAACTATGTTTTATTTACTTTGTGGATTTGCATTGTGAATCAGTTTGAACCAATTCCAAATGCACTAAAAGCTAATTTGACCGTGTTCCAAATTCTTCAAGATAAATGATGGTTCTAAAACATAAAATCCACGTTGAACTGTGATATAATTTTATCCCCCACTGTTTTTAGGTTGTTCTTTGTTTATATAGTAGCTTAGTTTCGTTTAGCTTCAGTGCTGTCATGATTTTCTTAAGGGATCTGACCCACATGCAGTAAACCACTCAGAGAAACCAGGGTAAAAGTTTAATAGGTCTATGGAGGAGATGAACGGGGTTGGATTCAGGAAACTCAGGGTACTGGTGAACCGGAACTGGAAGTGGGAAGGGAAGTATCAGAGGTTAGTTCAGGGTGCGTGGGAACTTTGAACGATGACTTTGGAGACTTTGAAAAAACAGGGAAAACGGGAATTGAGAAAACTTTCTTCCCAGAATCCAGTCTTGTGTGGGTGAACCAGAGGGAGGAACTCAATGGAGGGCAGACAGGTCTTGATTAAGTTGGTTCCTGAGGCACTATGGAGCAGACTGTCACTTGGAATCCAGGAGGTCTTGAACAGAACTTGTGGAGGTTAATCCCCTGCTCAGTGTGAGACTCAAACAATCCTTCCAGGGGTAGAAGGCCCAAAAATATCCAGCTTGCAGGATGGCTTGCCGCCAATAGGCAAAGACAAAAAACACAGTTAGAACTCAAAGAAACAAAGACTCAGTTAGACTCAGCTAATCTCAGCTTGGCTAGAGTACCCAAAACTGGCAAACACTCTGGCGTCGACATAGTGACAGTCCACCGCTTAAGTAGTCCTCAGTGATGAACCGACCAGCCGCAAGTGTGCGAGAGGACAAACGAGAAAAGGACACCACCTGGTGGTGGAGGAAGAGAAAGACAAAAACAAAAAAAACAACCCACACAAACTGGATTCCTAACAGTACCCCCCCTCAATGACCGCCACCCGGCGTTCAAGAAGAGCTGGAGGGCTGAGAATGGCGGAAGTCTCTAATGAGGGAAGGGTCCAAAATAAAGGATCCCGGGACCCAGGATGATTCTCTGGACCATAACCCTCCCAGTCCATGAGATACTGCCACCCATGGCGACGGGCATCAATGATCCTGCAGACCGTGTAGGCTGGTGAGCACAAGGGGCTGGAAAAAACAGGCTTAACTTGGGAAATGTGGAAGGTGGGGTGAATCCTGAGAGTAGAGGGGAGACAAAGAGGGACAGCGGATGCTCCAATGGTCCTCTCCACCTCATAAGGACCAATGAAGCGTGGAGACATTTTCTTGGACATGGCCTTGAGGGGAATGTCCCGGGTAGAGAGCCAGACCTTTTGACCAGGGGGAGAACGTAGGGGCGACCCTCCTCCTGCGGTCGGCCCACCTACGGTTCTCCTCAGCAGATCTACCGAGGGCTGTGTGGACTGCTATTTTCCTTGACCTGTTTGTGAGTGAGGTGAAGTCTGTCTTTTCTTTTTTCCTGAAATGAGTGATTACTTAGAAGCCTTGTTGAGATGAAAGAAAAGGAAGGAGGTTTGAAAGGAAGTCAAGATTCTCACGTCCTAGTGTGAATAGAAAACAATTGTCATCTCTGTCCTTTGATGAACTAAAGTGTTTCTCTTGGGAAAAGTTAATGTGTGGGGAGTCCCCTTTTTTATGCAGGGGTTGGGATGCTGCAACCTCAAAACAACACTGAGAGCTGCATTTAGCTGGTCATGTTGTTCTCCTCTGCAGAGTAAAATAAAACCTTTTCTTCCTTGGATATCAACTCTCAGTGCTCAATTTTTAACTCCACAGCTGTCATGTCATGGCAATGGCAGTCTCCTCAGCTGGGAAAAGGGGAGGCTGATAGCCAATGGAGCCCTCGAAAGGTGAGAGTCCTGTGGCAGCTGAAACATGGGCGTTGTGGGCATACTCAACCCATGGAAGAAACTTGCTCCACTCAGTGGGCTTGGAAGTGGAGAGCGTCTGAGGCTGGCCTCCAACTCCTGATTCATACGCTCAACTTGACCATTAGACTGGGGATGATAGCCGGAAGTGAGTGAGACCTTGGCCCCAAGAGCCAAACAAAAGCCCTTCCATACCTGTGAGATGAATTGAGGGCCTCGATCAGAGAGTATGTCTTGAGGAATTCCATGAAGGCGAAAGACATGCTTGACATGGAGTTGGGCTGTTCGCAAAGCTGTAGGGAGCTTCCTCAGTGGAACTAAATGGCAGGCCTTAGAGAAACGGTCAATAATGGTGAGAATTGTGGTCATACCTTTAGAGGTGGGAAGTCCAGTGATGAAGTCTATGGCAATGTGAGACCAGGGTCTCTTGGGAAAGGGCAAGGGTTGAAGTAATCCGGTAGGGAGCTGATAAGAAGACTTATTCCGAGCGCAGGTCGGGCAGGCCAAAACAAACTCCTTCTCGTCCTTCAGTAAGGAGGGTCACAAAACTCTTGACTTATGGGAGCCACAGTTCAACTGATACCTGGATGGGCAGAAAACTTGGAATTGTGGAGCCAGTTAATTACTTGAGCACAAAGGGATAGAGACACAAATACTCTGTTGGGGGGTCCAGTACCAGGGTCAGGCTGAGACTGTTGGGCCTGCTTGACAAGGTCCTCAATCTCCCAAGTGACTGCGGCAACTGAACAGATGGGAGGTAGACATGGGCGGATCTACAGGGGGGCAAGGGGGGGCAGCTGACCCCCCAATATGGAGCCTTGCCCCCCCAGCTGCCCCCCTAACTTTGATGATCCAAAAGCTGTACCTGTAAAAACAACCTGCCACTATGTTCACAGGCTTCTCAAAACAATACATTTACCAAAAGGTTGCAATTTAGTTTTTTATTTTTAATGTATTATTTGCCACCGTCCCTCAAATACTTAGCTACGCCCCTGATTCAAACGTGCAGAGCGCAGTTCGCGCTCAGTCTGTCTAACACACACAGTCTGCAGCGTCGCGGTGGCTCTGTAGTGTGCAAAC
>NW_015150957.1:517609-524716 GCF_000732505.1 Cyprinodon variegatus
AGTGTTATTATTATTCTATCTCGTATTAAGTCAGATCACATTGTACGATGTACGATGTAATATGAACTGTTTCACATGAAACAATAGAACTGTACAATCTATTCTCACCAAACTGTGATAACTGTGATTAAATTCAGTGTAAACAAATGCCATATGTTGCCACCCCTAAAAAATTCCTGCCCCCCTCTTGCCACCCCATAAATATTTTTCTAGATCCGCCCCTGGAGGTAGAATGGGAGCAGCAGACTCCTCCAATTTGTCTGGGGCAAACTGCCTAGAGAGAGCATCCAGTTTTACATTCCGAGAGCCAGGGCGAAATGAAATGGAGAGGGACCAGCAAGATTGCCGTGGTTTAAGTCTCTTGGCAGACTGAATGCATGACAGATTCTTAAGGTCTGTCCATACCAGAACGGGATGTGCAGCTCCTTCCAACCAGTGTCTCCACTCCTCAAGCGCTAGTTTAATGGCTAAAAGCTCATGGTCTTCAACGTCATAGTTTCTCTCTGCTGGGGAAAGTCTGCGAGAGAAGAAAGCACACGGGTGTAACTTGTTATTAGTGTCTGAAATCTGGGAGAGGACGGCTCCAACACCTGAATCAGAGGCATCAAATCCACCACAAACTGCTTGGTGATATCCGGCTGAATGAGAACAGGAGCATTAGCAAAAAGGTTCTTGAGAAGAACAAAGGCTGCCTCAGCCTCAGGGGACCAAACGAAAGGGACCTTAGTTGAAGTGAGAGAAGTGAGGGGTAGAGCAGTTTGGCTGTAGTTTCGAATAAATCGACAATAGAAATTTGCAAACCCCAGGAATCTTTGAAGCTGTTTTCTGTTCTCGGGTGTGGGCCAATCCAGGACCGCTTTAATTTTCTCCTCAGTGAGTCTTACCTGTCCGCCCTCTAGGATGAAGCCCAGGAAAGAGACTGAGGGCTTATGGAACTCACATTTCTCAGCCTTGACAAATAGCTTGTTCTCTAGGAGGCACTGTAGAACTTGGCGGGTCTTGTGCTCTGACAGGTTCTTAGAAAAAATAAGGATATCATCAATGTAAACAAAAACAAAGATGTTCAAAAAATCTCTCAGGACATCATTGACCAAAGCCGGGAAACAAGCAGGTGCGTTAGTTAAACCAAAAGGCATCACCAGGTATTCAAAATTACCTATGGGAGTTTTGAAGGCTGTTTTCCATTGGTCTCCCTCCCTTATACAAAGCAGATGATAGGCATTTCTGAGATCCAGTTTGGTGAAGACAGTAGCTCCTTGAACAGACTTAAAAGCTGATGACAGAAGGGACAAAGGATATTAATTCTTGACTGTAATTTGGTTTAAGCCTCTGTAGTCAATACAGGGTCTAACGTGGATTCCTATCAAGTACGATGGAGTTTTTAGTGGAAATATCTTTGACTTAGGGCTAAAAAGTTTTTATTATTAAATTCTTATATTTTTTCAAGGAAGTTGTGGTGGATTTATTCTGTATATTTGCAGATTTATGTGTTTGACCTTGATTTGTTTTTTTTAACAGTGTCCTGTCTGGTGATGTGGCAATAAGAATAATTTTCTTGATGTCAAAATGAGCCCAACACATTTTGATTTCAAAAGTGGAGCAGTACGGCTATTACCATAGTGTTCCACTTCATTTATGCATATAAATAGCTTTATTATAATTCATGCAGGGAGTTTTACAGATTATATGGACACTGCAATGTAAGTAGAAAAGGAAAGGAAAAACAGAAAAAAAGGAGAAAAAGATGAAAGAAAGAGGAGATAAAAGGGAGATAAAGATAAAACGTCTTCAGTCTGCTTCATCACCTGCAAAGAGATGTAAAAAGAACAGCACAACCAACGGATATAGTATAAGAGATACAATAAAGTAACACCTAGATACTATCAATGAAGTATAAGTAGTATTATTTAATCTGACATGAATTCTGCTACCTGAAGATCAGAATATGGGCTTTCTGTATGGAAGTGAATCCTGAAACCAAGCACCTGTAGTTGTTTGTGAAAGTGCATCTGTGCATGTAAAGTTTATCTAAAGGAAAATGCCCAATAGTGGTTGTGAAGAGCCGAAGAGGCGCCCCACCCCAGAGCAAAGAGGCGAGCGCCAGGGGGACCCAAAACCCCAGATGCCGAATGGGATCCCAGGAGCAAAGGCACCCAGGAAGGACCAACCCAGGAAATTCAACCCCCCACCAAGGGAGGAGGAGAGATGGCCCTGAGCAAAACCCCCAGCCGCCACAATGCCAGAGCCCCCGGGTGCTACAGGGACCAGTCCGTGGACTCCGCCGGCAGCCAGCCACCCCAAAGTGGATCCGGCCATGGATCCACTTTGGGCCATCAGCCACCAGGAGTAAGCCATTAACCGCCTGGGCTTTCTCCTTTTGGTCATACCAATACTCAGAAGTATCGCAGCCAGTAACCCCATCTCTGCATTCCAGAAGTTCCCGTTCCTGGTATGCCCCTGGGGTGTTTGAACATATTCCTTGAATAAATATGCTTAAGTCTATTTTTGTGTCTGGCTGATCCCTGGGTCCATCTCTCAAAACATTACAACAGGTGTGTCAACCTTGAACATATTCATTGACGTCTTTATTCATACTGGGCCTCCAGAATGATTGATAAGGCCAATGGTTTAACTGGAATTAGGGTGGTAGGATAATCTAGCATTTGGAACAAGCAAATCAATCAGGAACAGATGGCTGCAGGAACATAGGTGGTAGACTGTTGTGGGGATCTTTGATCAGGCTAACAACAAAACAGGCACACATTTTTAAGGCAACTGGACTTTTAGCTAGGTTTTCTCTGAAAAACTTTCGGAACCTATCTAGGAGTCTTTGTCAGTTCAGCCTTCATGGATTACTGTTTCGTAGGTGACTAGATATCTACCAAAGTCAATGAATTACATCTCTGTATTATTTGACAATTAGTCATTTTTCTCAGACTGTGACTAACTGGATGTGCACTCCAGAGCTCTGGTGCGATCCTACAGAATTGACAAACGCCTCTTTGGAAAGTGTCCTTTGGCCCATGAGTCCAAGCACCCTGCAGAGATGGAAGTGCTGGTCCAGTTTTCCACAGAGAGAAAGAAAATCGCTCTGCTATTTCTGTTTTATTATTTGTTTTTCTGAATGATTTTATGATTTCTGTTGAACTTCTTTTTTCTTAAGAAGCTGCTGAGCCTTTTCAAAATATCACTGTCAACATGTCGACTGTTCAGAAAAACACCAAAGCTCCTCATTTAATTTGATTAAGTTTATTTCATTAAGGACAGCACAATAAACAATGTTAAGTGTAGAAGAAAAAAACAACTGTTGTTCCGAACATTTGTTTTCTAGCCACCGGCTGATTCGAAACCCTGATATTAAACATAAGGATTCACATCACACAAAGAATCTCTAAAACTATAACTGAAAGAGCAAAGAAATACCACTGTATTGCTAAATATGTGATCATAGCTACTAGAGACAGAGTAAGAGGTTATAGGTAGAAACTTGTACTTTAAATATAATCCTTACTTCATTTATTTATTTGATCAAATTAAATCTTGGAATACACATTCAAATTATCTTTATGATTAAGTTTATTCTTAAGAGTGTTTTCAGAAAGGTACAAGTGAAGATAAATATTGCAGAAGATATGAGTAAAATCAAATTGAATACATTTTCTTTTGCTGCTCTAAAAATTCCAAATCAATTCATGAATTGAGGTTGATTAATCTAGGCTTTTTAAAGAAGAATCCTCTGCCAAGAACAATAATGTGGATTCTGTTAATGCATCAGCAGAAAAGGAAAAGTAACTGAAAACATTACACGATTTTACAATGGATATTTCTTTTGATTTCATCCATGAGCCAAACATTTTACTTGATAAAATTCAATGTCATGGGAATCATTGAATAATACATTGGTTTTCCTTCACTGAGCCTGATATAGCCCCAAATAAAGCTCCCAGTGCTGCCCCCACTGCTGCTCCCAATGGCCCTCCCAGGAAGCCAGCTACTGCCCCAATAGCAGCTCCGTGTCGAACGGCCCGGGTCAATGGGTTGTCTTTCTCTGCTCGTCTTCTTGCTTCCTCATCTCCCATACCTGGATTTTCTGACATAAGCCTCTCAGTTTCTTGTTTTATTATTCTCTCTGCTTCTTCAAACATTTCATTGGTGAAATGTTGTCCCTTATTTTTCTGAACCATTGTGTTGATTTTTGATAGTAGCTCCTTCAATTGCTCTGGATTTCCATTCCTGTTGTTAAGGACATGGTATCCTCCCTTGCACTGAATGACAAACTTCTTCAGAGCTGGATTTACCTCTATTATTTCTTCTATGGGACTCTCTTCTGCCTCCAGATCATCTCCATGAGTGAACAAAGCCATTGTGAAACGTGAAGCTTGTTCTCCAAACATCCGCTGAATGATATTTACAGTTTCCTGTTCTTCTTTGGTGAATCTCCCTGGCTGGATCACGACCATGAATACATGAGGACCAGGAGAAGCTAATGACATGCATCTAGTAATCTCTCTTCTCACCTCCTGTTCAGTTTTACTGGTATCAAAAAGGCCTGGAGTATCAATTACAGCCAGAGTTTGAGCACCAAACTGTCCCAGTTCCTTCTGACACTCTGTTGTCAGTGAAGAAGATGACAGCTTCGACTTGAATACTTTTTTTCCTAAGAGAGTGTTTCCTGTTGCACTCTTCCCAACTCCAGTTTTTCCAACAAGTACAATCCGAAGATGTTGCTCCTCTTTTCCTGTTGGAATATTTATAAAACAATTATTCATATAAATTCACAAACTCTGAAATAATTTTTTCTTACAATTTCTAAAGAAATGGTAGATTAATTAAACTTCAATTATTAATTTGATGCATTAAAAACAGAACTTACTAAATTAACCAAGGTACACTTTGTAAGCATAATGTTTCAGAGAGAAATCCACCAAAAAAAGTCCAACACCAGCTCCCTTGGTTTCCCTGCATTTACTTTTTTTCCAGCTTTTTATTGTCATTACACTGTCGCAAGTACAGAGCAACGGCATGAACAAGTATTTAACCCAGTGGGCTGCCATTTTCTGGCACCCAGGGAGCAGTGTAGGGTTAAGAGTCTTGCTCAGGGACCCAGAGTGGCAATCTGTGGGAGTGGGGCTTGAAGTCGGATTCCAAGTGCAATGCCCTAACCACTAGGCCTCCACTCCCAGTCATGACATGGTTCTGCTGGCACCCCTGCAACTCCTCCAACTTAAGACCCGGGCTATTTTTAAGATAAGCCTTAATTTAAGCCTCTGTCATTTTGACCATCAGGCATGTCTGACTTTCTTTAAAAGTCAATGGTAGTCACATAATTTGGAATGTGCTGCATAGCACACCCTACTTTGAGCTTGTAAGCAGCTGATTAACATTCAGTATGTCCAGGTGGCAAATGCTAGGGCTAGAAATGGGACCTGTGGCACAACTGACAGACCATTAGAGAAACTGGCTGGGAGGCAGTCCCTCCATCCAAGAATGAGGCAGTTCCTCCAAATGTGCATCAAATGCATCTACCTACACTTGTTGAAACTCTTAATGCACGTCTGACTTCAAAGCGCACAAGTTTTTAAGTTTAGGAATTGGGCAGGTGTTTGACTTGCTAATGCAACATAAGGATGCTGGAGGATCTGGCTTTCATTTGCTCCTCTAGCACATTTTTAGAGAGTAGAGGGGCAGGGGGAGAGCCTGAAAGTTTTCATAGGGGGGCCTAACAGGGCCCCCTATGAAAGCAGACTAGAAGGCCTTTCTAGTAAATCTTTCCACACCGTTATACGTCTATATTGTCTAAATCAGTTATAGTTTTATATAATATTCAGATTGAAAGGGTTAAGCAGTAGTACTCTGTCTCTAATTTCATTGAAGTCTCCTAGATCACTGCAGACCAATACATTTCCCTTCATCCCCATAAAGCACCATATGATCTTCTGAATGTAGCAAGAGTTCTATTTTTCTTTTATGCAATGATAGCTTATCGATTTGAATAATTCATTCATTTCTGTTGTTTTAATGTCAGCTTTTTAATATACTTACAACTGAAAAACATTGGGTCACTCCTCCTGTGAGTATCATTACCCCCGTCCTCTGTTTTAGAAAAGAACTATTTGTCTACTGATTGTGGTAGTACCCCTCCCCTAGGGGTAGATACCAGATGCCCAAACAGAGCCCAAAACAAAAAACAACCTGAACAGAATCGGCGGAGGGGACTTTTAAAAGTGGCTGGTCCTTGGTCATACCAAAGAGGTCAAGATTTGAAAGACATGTGGTGGCCATGCAGGACCCTTAAAGGAAACATTGGTTTGCTGGCTACGCTCGTGAGTAAGATTTGGAGTCTTTGAACCCTGGAGAGGCCGGGACCCCCCAAGTGACCTCAGACTGGTACTTACAAAAGAGCTCAGGGAAAAAATAATTGAAACCTCGGAGTATGTGCAGTAAGTTAAGGCACTTCATTCTTGCAACCCTCAGTAACTGGAAGTAAGGTGGTTTGCTCTAGAACCCTTCAGGAGCAGGAACACATAGAAAAACTAAAGTAGGGCCAAGAGGCAATGCCAACTTGGATACTGGGTGCTTGTAGCACCTAAATTGCATAAATATAAGACGGGTCCACTTGGACAACCATGTCAGGGAATTCAGCAACTGTGGTCTGAGGCAGCAGCCTAAGGCAAAAGCGGGCTTGGGTGTTATCAGAAAGCCAGGAACAGGAACTCTAAATTGTACAAGTGGCATGGAACACGCAGAATAATTGGCTTTCACCAAAAAAATCTGAATTGAGCGTTCAGGCCTGCAGTGTGAATGTAGCCTCAGAGGTGCAAAGCAGACTAGGGAGGTGTAAGTCTATTGCTTGGATGATCATTACCTTTATCCTGTGTCCCCTTTATCTTAATATTATCAACAATACTTGGAAATGGATGGCAAGGGTAGTTTATAAACATTGACATCAATTCCAAACAGTTAATACTCTTTGTGACGCCCTCTTAAACATATTCCTTCTACCTTGTTTAAATGGGCTTTTGTGTTAAAGGAATAGTACACCCAAAACATGATTAGCCTTCATTTTCTACTCACCCCCATGCTGAACAACACTCTGGAGTACTTTTT
>NW_015150957.1:524726-527512 GCF_000732505.1 Cyprinodon variegatus
AAAAAGTACTCCAGAGTGTTGTTCAGCATGGGGGTGAGTAGAAAATGAAGGCTAATCATGTTTTGGGTGTACTATTCCTTTAAAACCTTCATTTAGATCAGTGGTTCTTAAACCTGCTCCTCAAGAATCACTTCCCTGCATGTTTTAAATTTCTCTCTGCTGCAGCACACCTGCTTCTAATAACTGCATGACCTCTTTAGCAGCTTTCAAGTGCTGCAGAAACCTGTCAATCAAATGCTTATATAACTCAGGTGTGTAGCAGTAAGAAATCTAAAACATTCAGGGCAGTGGTACTTGAAGACCAGGACTGAGAACCATCCAGCTAGATTATGTTCTGAAATCTATTTTGTGCCTTTATGCCTGATGTTTTGCTTCCTTCCTCTGTTATTAAGTACATAGTTTATTTGTTCTACATGTGGTGCTTTACGGGGACAATAAAGGAATTCTCTATTTCTGTTTTCAGAAATAGAAAGTCAACTCATACCATCCACCTGTTCTCTGCTATGTATGCGGATCACTTCTTATCCTTCCTTTTTGGATTGTTAGCTGTTTTTTTAGTTCTTGTCAAATCAACTTTAGCCATATCACCACCTATACATTTTATTTACAGTTATTTCTAAATCATTGATTTTACTGTGATGTTTCTGCCAGTTTGTCAGCGTCTGTTTCCTACTTTAAGCGCTACGTCTCCTGACAGCCTCCTAGTAACACCTCAACACATCAAGTGTGTGAATGATTGTTTGACTTGTTTCTTTGAATCCCTTTTTAAAAGAATTTGTTCATGTGTTTTGATTTATGGTGTGAAAATTTGATTAGCTGCATATTCCAGTTAAATGTCCTCACTAAATTGCCAACTGAGAAGTTCAGCTCTAAATTCCATTTATTCTTTGAGCATTTTGAAGTAAAATGAGGCAAAATATTGCAAAAAAACTATTTTAAGATTGTTATTTATGTTCCAATGTTTTGACCCACTTTTAAAGTATGCAATAGTTGGGGAATGTAACCATGACGAGAAATTCAGTAACTCATGGAACCGGTTCTGGAAATCCCTACTTCTACCAGCCAAGGCATTGCATAGCAACATTTTCCCATCACTACAATGATTCATCTTTAAAACTTCAAAGGCATGAAGCTCTTACTGTTAGCCATGCCAGAAGTAAAGTACATATAAAATAAGCTCCGTCAGATGATAGGTAAAAACATCTGGTCTTTCATGATGCCTCTCAAGCAAAAAAGTTATTATGTAATTGATTCTGATAAGAGAAAAGTAGCCTAAGAATAAAATCTAAGACTCTTAAAATCAATTAGAAAAACAAATTACTCTTCAATGTCATAACAAAGCAACGCTGAAAAAAATCTTTGTTTAGGATGCGGACAAACACTAAAGATACAGTATGAAATGTATAAAACATAATTTAGAAGTGCACTTATGGAAGAGTACTGAAATGATCTGTTGGATTTGGGCTTTTAAAAATTCTTTTTATTAAGTCTCTGCTTCTGTTTATCATTCTGTGCCTCAGTTCCACGTTCTTCCTAAGTTGTAGTTAATGAGTTCATCAGCTCACCTGTTTAAACTTCTAGTGATGAACATTTACACTAGAAATACTCTTAACAGTTAATCCCCCATCAATTTTTGTTATCCATTTCTCATGTTGTCCAACTCCTTTATTTTTAAATTTGTTTTCATTATGCTGCTATCTGCCTGTATGTCTACATTTGGGTCCACTGCAACCTTCATACATTAGAAGCAGCTGATGCACATTAGGAATTACTGTAAATGATTAAAATGTTTACAGACCGAAATAGAAATAAAAAAAGAATTAGAAAATGAAAAAGTAACACAAAAATTTTAACTGATTATAAAATCAAAGCTTTACTTACGGGCCATCTTTGTCTTTCCAAGTCGAAGGTGATAATGATCTCTTACAATTGAAGGATGAAAAGAATAACTCCCTCACCTCCTTCTTAACAGGTCACATGTTTAGAGTGAGACAGTTTTTTTTATGATGACATAACATGTTAAAGCTCTGATTGATTGACTGACTGCATTCCTTTAACTTCCTGAGAATGCAGCCTTCATGGATTGCTGTTTTGTAGGTGACTAGATGTCTACAAAAGTCAATGAATTACATCTCTGTTTATTGTCATGATGGGTTCACTGATGAGACCCAGTAATGCAGAACACCACGGAGACGGAAACAAGAGTAAACGTTTTAACAATGTTTATTGTACACAAGCACATGGAATTTTGTCTGGAACTGGTTCTGGCCTGGGGACTGGTTCACTGGAGTCTGTGTAGATAACAGAGCAGTTAGCTTTGAGAGCAATTGGGTTATGGTTTGTGATGTTCAGGTTAATACCTTGAGGGTTCCAGTTTGAGCTCAGAGACAGGAACTGTTGGGTCCAGAGAAGGTTTGTTTCAGCAGAGTCCGATAACTGCTTCAGCGTCTTACTTCTGAAAAGGGAGCAGACCTTGGCTTTGGGTTTCCAGCTCTTAATCCAGTGTCTTCGGGTTTGGCTCAGAGGGCAGGCTCGGCAGTCTAAGCTCATCCAGAGCTCACAGAGAAAAACAGGTTTCCTGGAAACAGAGACACAAAAGGATTAGAATCCTCGCTGGAGTCAGAGAGCAATAAAAGATTCTCAGAAGGTTCTTTGGCTCAGGTGCTAACCAACTAGATTCAACACTGCGGTGTCGAGGCAAGGTCTGAAGACAGCTTTTATACTGTGGATCCTCTGATGATGGAACGAGCCTCAGGTGCGTTGAAGGCTCGGCTCAGGAGGATCCA
>NW_015150957.1:528792-530685 GCF_000732505.1 Cyprinodon variegatus
CTACTTTAAAATTTATGTTAGTTTTTATTAGCCGTCAGATTCCCGCTTTAATGCAAAAACAAACTCAAGTTATCAATCTTTCAACAAAAAAATGAGCGAATGTCGGCCATATATATATATTTTTTTTTCTTCTCCCAGCTGGAATCTTGAAAGTCACGTGACTAGGACGTAAAACAATAGAAAGCGTATAGGCAGAAGAAATGTAACAGTACCACAAAAAAATGGCCATTAATGTACCTCCACTACGTTTTGCAGTGTGGACCAACGTAGTGGGGGTACATTTTCCTATGAGACTGGGTTGATTATTGCCAAGCTTCGATCCCTCACTTTGCTGAAAAAACACAGCCATTGCTAGATCTGATCTACTCCTCGCTTATGGCAATAACAGACAAAATACAATGGAACTTTGAGGCCGAGCAAAAGTTTGTGGAGCTTAAAAAGGAACTTATATCATCCACAGTTTTGTCTTTACCTGACTACCAAAAACCTTTCCATCAGATGATCGACTGTAAAGACGGTTTTATGACCTCTGTGTTATTGCAAGAACATGGTGGCAACAAATAGCCTGTAGCTTTCTACTCTAAATGGCTGGATCCTGTAGCCCAAGCTCTCATGCCATGTCTACAGGCTGTGTGCGCAGCTGCAACAGCTGTAGAATGCTCATCAGATGTGTCCTGTACCATCTGCTCACATTACATGTCACACATGCAGTGGATGTTTTACTATTACAGGCTAAGATGAATTTCCTGTCACCAGCTAGACATCTCTCATACGCAGCTATTCTCTTATCCCAACCTCACATCCAGTTTAAATGATGCACATGGAGTTTATTGAATTATCGCAAAGCAGTCCATACAAATACTGTTTAGTTATGATCGATGCATTCTCAAAATGGGTTAAAATCTTCCCATCAGCTAAAGCAGATACCATAACTGTAGCAAAACCGATTTGCAAAACAATTATTCCTACACATGGCATCCCAGAGACCATCTACAGTGACAATGGACCACATTTTGTGAAGCAAGTGATCAGTACTATGGCAGACAATCTAAAAATAAATTTAAAAAATCATTGTGCGTATCACCCACAAAGTGCAGGATTAGTTAAACGGACTAATGCAACAATTAAAAGCAGACTTAGGAAATGCATGGAAGAAACAGGAAGGCCTTGGCCAGAATGTTTAGACTAAGTTAAACTGTATATAAGAATCACACCTACAGGAACAGGGTTGATTCCTTTTGAAATCATTCATGGAAGACCTTATAGAATCCCACTATTCCAAGCAGACCTAGACAAAGCAGAAGAAGAAGAAACTTTAGCCGACTATATGAGAAAAGTATGGCAGGAAAAAGGAGTGTCAAAAGCAAGTTTACTGCCGAATGATTCTGTCTCCCAACAGGAACTACTCAGCATTGGGTGTTCATCAAAGTTGTTAAACGGAAGAACTGGTCCAGTCCACATTGGGAGGGTCCCCCACGGCAGTGAAGATCGCTGAAAGAGACTCTTGGATACACCTCAGCCACTGTAAGTTGCAGCGAGTGCTGGATTCCTAGTTGGAACGGTGGGGAAGACCAACTTCAAAGGGCTTTGGTAAATTAGGGCCACTCGTCTCAATGTTGGTGAAGCAATCAACAATACCCTTTCTGTAGTGTCCTAGGATAAATCCGGCATCACTGTAACTGAGCAGAAAATGGGGTACTAATGGAGATGGGGCCTCTTCTGTTTTGTGTCTGCAGCGTGTCTACTACTACTGATGTCCGAAACCACCACTCTCAAATGCAACAGGAAATGGGTACGTGGGTTGAAGACGTCTCACTGGATGACCCAACTTTCTTAAAATCATCCTGACAATATGTGGAAAGCCTATGTGACTATGCTGGCTGAACAACAGAA
>NW_015150957.1:531956-534242 GCF_000732505.1 Cyprinodon variegatus
TCAAATCCAGGCCTTAATCAACACCTGCATGGGTGCATGTGGATGTTATCAAAAAATAAAATGTGTTTATATGCAAAGTTAATGAATTCCAGGTTTGCTTATTTATTTAAATCCTATGCAGTTGAAAACAAGTAGCTGTTATATTAAAAACCATTTTCTTTTATCAATGAACTGTCAGAGAATAGGTTTAATATTAAAAAAATCTATGTCTGAAAATATTATTTAGCCTATTTGTTTTATTTTTTTATTTCATGATGGATTTTTTGTGTTTTGTTTCTGCAAAATTTTTTTAAAATATGAACCTCTTTAAATTTAGGGTCATTTTATTATGCGGCTTATTCTAAAAACATAAGATCAAAAGACTGTAAATTGAAGCCTTTATAATATGTAGGATGCAGTAGAATTACTAAATAAAAGTGTTACAAAATGAAACAGGTTGAAAAAAAGAAATCAATGCTGAAATTAATAATTATTTGTTTAAATAAATAAAATAAAACCATAACAGATTTTCCCACCAAATTCTGTCATTTTTAGGGCTGCAACTAATGATTATTTTGCAAATCCATTAATCTGTCGATTATTTTTTGGATTAATTGATTAATAATCCAAAGATGATTTTTGAAAGTTAAACCAGGTGAAACTAAAACTTTTCTACTTGAGGTGTTGTGGATAGAGCATATTGACACAGGAGAAAGTTTTATGTTTTTATCTTAAATGCAAAATGTTTATATATTTTTTTTACAATTTTGCTATAATTGTTGCTTTAATTGACTTGTTCTGTCAGCTAAAAGTATATTTTACAGTCTCTATATTTGTTAACTATACAGTTAATGATTAATGGATTACTAAATTAGTTGATGATTATTTTTATAATCGATTACTTAATTGATCCGACTAATTGTTTCAGCTCTAGTCATGTTTATGTTCATTACTGGGGTACGACAATATTTAATTGTAACTGCACCTACCCAGTTTGTGTGGTCTGTTTTAGTGTTTCCTTTCCTCCTCCACCAGGTGGTGCCCCGTCCTCATTGGGCCTCCCTGCACACCTGCAGCTCGTTGCCTCATTACCTGTGGAGCGTTCTTAAGCTGCTAACTGCCACTACCTCGACGCAAGAGTGTTTGCCAATATAGGGTACTCTAGCCATGCTTAGTTTAGCNATGTGTTTCCAGACAATTTGTTCAATGTCACAGGCTACCCGACACCTTTTAAGGTCTTTGTCAACAAGAAAGAGAAACATCCTCTCTGTGTCTCTAAGAACAGCACAAAAGGATCCCTGCACCTCGGAAACGTCACCAACCGTCTAGGCAAAATCAATGACTCTGATCCTTTGTGGGTGACGTTTGCTAATGCTGAACCCTTTTCCCCCGATATGACACACCCCCTCACCCTGTGGAAGGAGACTGGTACTTGTGTGGAGGCAACAAAGTCTACCCCTCCTTACCAGACAATTGGTCAGGTACATGTGCACCAGTGTTTGTTTCTGATCACACCGTGTTCCTGACTATCCAGCATGTAGAACAAAACCACAGGAAAAAGAGGGAGGCTGGACTGTCATCACACTTCAAACCCCATGATCCAATATGGGGGTCCAATGTTCCTGCTGAATTCCAATACTGGACAGTAGGTCATATGATCATGCACTCAGCTATCCCATCCATCGGCTTGGGAAAACATGCCCTTCAGATAGAGACTATGGACTACAGACTGAAATCTCTGGTGAATATCACAGTGGATATCAACAAAGGACAAAATAAAGTTCTAAGTGAACTATGTCTGATGGTACTACAAAATAGAATGGTTCTGGACATGTTAACTGCTAGTCAAGGTGGCGTTTGTATTTTGATTGGAACTACCTGTTGTACTTACATATTTGGTGAAAATAAAACTCATATTGAAGATGCTATGAATGCTTTTATTGGTCTACAGAGAGCCATGAGTGGGGATAATCAGGGTACTCAGTGGGACGTCTGGACATGGCTAACCACAGGTCCGTGGTGGCACTGGATTCTTAAAATCCTAAGCCCAATTATTGTGATTCTCATATTGTTCGGCCTTTTTGCTATGTGTGTGTTTCCATGCATTAAGTCAATGGTTAATAGAGTTAGAGTTAGCTACGTGATGCTAAACCTCTGGAGCAAGAAACAGCTTTTTAAAAAAAATAAAATAAAAGGGGTAACCGAGTGACGGACCTACCGAAAATGCAACAAGCGGTGGAAAGGTGGTGGAAATCCTGAAATAGGATGTGTTACCTCTTATGAATAAAATGAAAAACAGGAGGGAGA
>NW_015150957.1:534804-536457 GCF_000732505.1 Cyprinodon variegatus
TTATTATATGAGTGTATTTTTACCAACCGTCTAATGAACTATTCACCGTTATTAACATAAAAGTACCACGATCTGCTTTGCTATTGGTGTCGTGTTTAAACGGCTCACCATCATGCTGGAATCTGCCGTGTGTCGGGGTATAAATAAGGTCTGGTTAGTTAACCCAGTATCAGGTGGGTTTAAGAGGAAATTTTCACACCATTACATCTGCAAGGAGACATCCTAGTCCACAGTTGTGTAGGGGGCCAACCAGATATCAGTGACAGGGCCCCTAAGAGGTCGGGGGCCCCAAAACAACTGCAGTCTCTGCTTACCTATAGTTACGTCATTGCTTAGTCAGTAGTTTCAGGTAGGATTTGATGTCGCCCGTTCTGGCCCCCGGCAAACATTTGACTATGGTCCCTGGTGTCTCTAATGCCACGTTTCTGACAATGGAGCTGCCAATCACCAGAGTGGGCTTTTCAGTGGGTGCATCATTGAGCGGGGAAAATCGGTTACAAACCTGGAGGGTTGGTGGTGACCAGTGAGCAGAGATCCACGACTACCCTTTCTGCATACTGTTATGCAATCCCCTGGCTGCTCAGGCACTGTTGGAGGACCACTGCATGGGGGTGTTCCTGGTCTTGTTGGCTTAGCAGTTGGACTTACTGTAATTCCTGGATGTTTAATAGCTCAAAGCTGGGATTCTAACCCTGGCACCCTTGTCTCCAAAGCTACATAATACTATACTTATTACACATCCTATTATCACTAAAGGAGGCAGAGGAACAGGGGCGTGCACACATAGACACTAGGTGGTGCTAAAGCACTAGGAAGTTTGCCCTTTATCAACGAAAATGCCCTTTTTAAACTTTTTTTTTTATTATTATTATTATTAATATTAAGATTTTACTGAGGTCGGTTTTGAAATGATCTTTTGAAAACCTGAGCCATTAAAAACGACTGAAACAATGCCCCGAAATGAGCCACCTCCTTGCGCACACCCGACCAGCCTATCTCTCTTCCTTTGTCACGTGAACTCGCAGGAACGGTCGCTGACAGGCTGCTTCTCCCGTGCCCCATTAGCCAGGTAATATACAGATCAAGCTAAATAATTTTGTTGTGCATTAAAATGTCTCATTCAGCAGCACCAAACATGCATTTTTGTCGACTGGTCACCTGATAAACTAGTTAGGCTAGATAAAGTTTTACACTGTAGCTCAAGTCAATGACATAACGTGAGGACGACCACATAGGCTACAAATAATTTCGGTAGAGTTTGCAATTGCAAATCTATGTGTTAAGACAAACGTTTTCTGTTGTATAGGTTTTGTTAGGCAACATAAATTAACACATTTTGGTCTCTTTATTGTCTTAATTGTATATTGATTTAGTAATTGCAGCACAATCTTAAGAAAGGAGAGGCTGAAAAGAGAACGAATAAAGGAGCTATAGCAGGCAGCGCTGGGAAGCGGCTCTTTGCTCTCCTGGATGACAGCAAAGCCAAACGATGACAGGTCAGAGTCAAGGCCAGACTCACTTACTGTTGTGAGCCTTAGTTATATGCTATTGATCTGCTCCTTAGGGTTAATCTTATTGAAAAATCTTAAAAGCTGTTCACATTTTATTTTTAAGTGGTTTGTACAAAATCAGCAAGTATTAAAATAGCTATTA
>NW_015150957.1:536467-545576 GCF_000732505.1 Cyprinodon variegatus
ATTATTATATTGTAGCCAGTGACAGCAGGGAAGCTCTATACCATCAACATCTACCAGGACAGGAGATGAGGAAGAGTTCAGAAATTCATTCAACATGCGTGTGTATTTTTTTTTATAATTAAGTGTTCCACGTGCGCAAAAAAGTGCCCTCCCCCCCTCCTGAGCACCTGCCCCCCAAAATGTCTGTGCACGCCTCTGCAGAGGAATAACTGAACATCTGACACAGAGAGCAGGAGAGAGAGGAAGAAGAAAGAGTTGGAAAAGAGTCAAGGGAAGGAGAGAAAGAAGCCATAGTGATAAGCTAGAGCTAGCCTAGGCAAGCTACTCCTTACTACTAGAAATAAAACTGTGCTTAGTAGAAAAGTGCAGCAGTTATGTTTTAAAGTGATTCTGCAGTTAGAGTTATCAGAGATATTACAGAAAAAAACTTAATTCAGACGGAGATAGCCTGAACAGCAACACAACACTCAGCAGTCAAAACAGGAATTTAACACGATACGTTTTAACCACCATAAGCAGCAGTAGCACCCTCTAGTGTCACAGAAAAGCATTAGTAACTTCAGACCAGTCATCATTGCCAGATTATTTCGAGCCATTGGGAGACTTATTCCAGCATTCTTGGTTCAGTATTCCTGATCCAGACCTGTTCTGCCTCTCGACTTTTGAGCCTGACTGTCCCGTCTGATTATGATTACCTGACCTGTCTTCTGGCTTCTGCCTGACCTGACTACCTGCTGCCTTTTACTGTTGGAGTTAAACTGCTGTTAAACTGATTATTTTTATTAGGATTATTAGTTGAAAGTTGTGGTCCAATTGTTTAATTTTTTTTACACATTTTTTTTTTTTGTTCTGCTTTAATTTTTCTTCTATTTCATAATCTAATTGATGTAAAGGACTTTGAATTGTCAATTTACTTATTTGTGCCACAAATAAACTTGCCTTACAACTAGCTAGGAGCTAAGGTGCAAAATGCTAAACAGGAACACAGAGAATTAAAAGGAAAAATTACTGTGTTGCAAAACTTGAAAGTAATGTCCTTTCTAAATTTAGTTTTCCTAGAATGAGCGATATCCTGAAAAACCAGATTTTATTGTAAACCTTCTGCATGAAGAACAGTAAAAGCTTCATGTCATGAATAACTATAGTGACAGGAAAATATGTTTTGAAGTGCCTTTCGGTAATAGAAGCAGGGATTTTCAGAGGCGCCTTTCGCCAAACCTGTTCATCTTGTTTTTGTTTCAGACTGAAATCTGTATCAACTTGCATCTGGTATTCAGCCTTAGAGGAGAGCTGATGTTATAATCTGCACCTGTTAGTGTTTCTATTAATTGTACCAACTGGAAGCTCAGTTTAAGCTTTAATTGAAATTTTCCTTTCAGTATGTACCTACCAAATTCCTGTGGTTTCAGCCCTGCCCCACCACAAACAATAACAGAGATGGAGCATAAAGGTGCATTCACACCAAACGCTGTATCCATGGCAAGGCAGGGGATTTGAATAGTATCAACATGCAAACCGTGCAAGGAAGAGTGGAGAAGTGGCCAGCAGTGAATTCCACGTGCCTGGAGTTTTCATCCGCATGCTGGACTGGAGTTGTGACAGGCAGCCCGGGCCACAGGCGGCTACGCACTACCCCTTCTATTCATTCGTCTAGCTAATCTGAATCGTTCAATTCCATTTGGAGAGCGAGATGATCTGTGGTAGTAGCACTAGACATCTTTCAGGCATGTGAGTAAAACTAGCAGCAGTTCAGCGGACAGGATGAATGATGGTAGCCGGCGCGCGCAGATGACGTCATACACGCGCCGTTTTGTATTTAAAACGTATAAATATAAAAAATATAACGCGGATGTCTGGGGGACATTGATTGGCCGGAATATCTTCAGAAGGGCTCCAAATGACACAAAACTGATATGGGTGAGTAGAACATGATGCAATAACGTAAAATCAAGGGCCAATGTAAAAAAAACGGCGTTCCCCTTTAACCAGGGCTCACTAACGGCTGTAGTAAGTGAAACACTGTAGGAACATGCCAAGGAGGGACATGATCAGATCTAGAGCCAGAAAGATTACGCAGCATAGAAATGATGTTGTTCATGCCGGCGCCTAACCTTTGTCGTCCACTTTTGTTCTGGTGATTGGTCCATTTTCAGCCAGATTATTTCTGTAATGTGCCAGATGGTGGTCACAATGTTCAACCAGACACAATCTATAACATTGAACAAATGTATTGATATAAACAAAGCGAACAGAAACTCAATCAGCAGCTGAAAGAGGAACGTCTAAGGAAGAGAGAAGGTTAGAAATAGAACTTTGAGGCAGATTCTCCAAGGAGAACTACAGAACTCATTGGCCTCTGGGCAAAAAGGGGGTCAGAGGTGAGAGATTTGAATCTGGGGAAGGCAGGAAGCGGTAGTGGGAGGACAAAAACCAGGTTGGTGTCTGGAACTCACAAAGCTCCATAGTAGTCGAGCAAAAGCATGTCAGGTTCAGGCAATCAGGGAATGAGAGAACATGAGACTTCTACAACCTCTGGCAAAAATGATGGAATCACCGGCCTCTGTCCATTCAGTTGTTTAATTTTCTAGGAAAAAGCAGATCACAGACATCACACAAAACTAAAGTCATTTCAAATGGCAACTGTCTGGCTTAAGAAACACTAAAAGAAGTCAAGAAAAAAAAGTGGTATTCAGTAATGGTTTCTTTATTAGACCAAGCAGAGGAAAAAATATGGAATCACTCAATTCTGAGGAAATAATTATTGAATCATCCTCCAAAAACTAACACCTGCATCAATTAGACCTGCTCGTTAGTCTGCATCTCAAAAGGAGTGATGACACCTTGGCTGCACTAAGTGGAATGACATAAATCATGGCTTCAACACCAGAGATGTAAATTAAAACAAAGGAGAGGATCATCAAACTCTTAAAAGAGTTTAAATCATCAAGCAATAAAAGATGTTAGTTGTTCACAATCAGCTGTGTCTAAAATCTGACCCAAAAGCAAAACGACATGGGAAGGGTTTTAAAGGCAAACATACTGGGAGACCAAGAAAGATATCAAAGCGTCAAGACAGAAAACTTAAAGCAATATATTTTTAAAAACCCAAATATCACAACACAACGAATGAGGATGGAATGGGAGGAAACTGGAGTCAACGCCTGTGACTGAACTGTAAAAAAAACACCAAAAGAAAATGGGATTTACATCCAGAAAAGCTAAATGAAAGCAGCATTAACAGCTAAACAGAAATAAAAAAAGTTAGATTGGGCTAAGGAAAAGCAATGGAGGACTGTGGATGACTGAATGAAAGTCATATTCAGTGATGAATCTCTAATCTGCATTGGTTAGATTAGATGATGATGCTGGAACTTTGGTCCAATGAGACTCATAAAGACGACTGCCTGAAGAGTACATGCACATTTCTACAGTCATTGATGATCTGGGACCTGCATGTCAGATAAAGGCACCAGGGAAATCTCTGTTGTTACATCTTCAATAAAAGCACAAGTTTAGATTGAGAATTTGGCAACTTTTCTTATCCCATCAATTGAAAGGATGTTTGCGGATGATGAAATCATTTTTCAAAATGATAATGCATCCTGCCAAGTAGAAAAAAAAAACTGGGAAAACATTATTTAAAAAAGACACATAAGGTTGATGTCATGTCCTGCAAATAGTTCATAACTATATCCAATAGAAAATCTTATGTGGATGTTGAATGAAATTGTCCATGACAAGGATCCAACCTGCAAAGCTAATATGGAAAAGACAATTAAGGTTGGAGCCAGATTGATAGTCAATCTGGTAGATAGTTAAAAGGGCCCAGAAGCTCCCCACCTTCTCCAGAAGCACCATAGAGAGTGTTCTGAGCAGCTGTCTCACTGTGTGGTGTGGAGGCTGCAGTTCCTCAGGCTGGAATAAGGTGAGAACAGCAGAGAGGATCATGGGGGCTCCTCTTCCCTCCATTAAAGACATTTCATCCCAGCGCTGCGTGTCCCGAGCCCGTGACATCATCAATGACCCCTCACCCCCCCACCATGGACTGTTCTCCCTGCTACCCTCTGGGAAGAGGCTTCACAGCATTCAATGCAGGACCAGCAGGTTCTGCAGCAGCTTCTTCCCCACCGCCATCAGACTGATGAATGTTGAATAAAAGAAAAAAAGTCCAGAATGTTGTAGCTGTAAATCATAACAGTCTTATGTTTAAATTTGATCACTTCTGCACTTTAAGAGACGGAAATGTCTTGAACTGAACGAAATTTCGTCCTGTATACATCCTGGGTGTACAAAATGACACACACGGCGGCCTAGTGGTTTGGGCTTTGCACTTTGAATCCAGAGGTTCTGAGTTTGAGTCCTACTCCCACAGACAGCCACTCTGGGTCCCTGAGCAAGACCCTTACCCCCACACTGCTCCCCAAGGGGATGGGTTAAATGCAGAGAGTGTATTTCGTTGCTCTGTACTGCGACAGTGGAATCACAATAAAACACTGGAAGAAAGTAAATGCAGGGAAAACAGGGCTGGTGTTGGACTCTTTTTGGTGGACTTCTCTCTTAAGCATAATACTTACAAAGTGTACCTTGGTTAATTTGGTAAATTTTTTTTATATACCACAAATTACTGAAAATATTTTACTATTTCATTAGAAATTATAAGATAAAATGATTCCAGAATTTGAGAATTTAGATAAATAATAATTTTCTGAAATTTTCCAACAGGTTAGAAAAGCCAGAGCTCTCTTTTGTTTTTCATAATTCCATAATTTTTTCCTCTGCTTGGTCTAATAGAGTAACCGTTACTGACTAAAACTTTCAGTGTTTCTTGCAGACATTTGAAATGGCTTTAGTTTTATGTAATTTCTCTGATCTGATTTTTTTATACAAAATTAAACAACTGAATGAAATTCTGCTGAGGCCAGTGGTTCAATCCTTTTTGCCAAGGGTTTTACTTGCTGTGAGGCTTTCAGATAAGCAGGCAATAGTGACGCTTAGTGGACTGTTAATATAGGGAGAAGTGCAGGTGGAAAACATGCATGCTGGTGAGAGGAGGCGGAGCTGCACAGGTGGAGTGAATAAGTAATTAGTGTGACAGGATCGAAGCTGAAGCATAAAAACCAGCAATAGTGCAAGAGAGATAACAGTCTTTTGGTTTCCATTTAAAAGAAAAACAAATCTAAAATATCCTTTCCATCCCCAGTGAAAGGTATTATTAGTATGTTAAATGGAAAATAAATACCTGCTCTCTGTTTAATACAATTAAAAATTAATACACTGATTTGACCCCAATTGTAGGAGGTTTAGCTAATTTATTTATTGTTATTTCTGTTTATGTTCAAATAAGCTCCTTTTTGGTTCTAATTTTGATTGCTTTAAAAATCTTTCATTTTACTGTTTTTAACAGTTTTTAGAATTTTAAATAGAATGCTTTATGATGTGGCAAAAGAGGACTTGTCTCTCCGTCTAAAGGTTTGGTTTGTCTGGATGCCCTCGTTACCTCCAGGGATTCAACACCAGAAGTCCTCTGTTTCCCTTCATTTCTAATCAGGATTTAAAGGCTGGAGGAATATTTTCTCCATGTGGCCAACTCTTCTGATCCTGAATGCAGATATAACAGAAGTTATAGTCTTTGGACCAGAGTCTTTGAAAAAGAAGCTGATTAGTCAGTCACTTGATTTGGATGGGATTAAACAAATTTTAGATAATAAAATAAAAAATCTTGGTGTTTTTGTTCAGGACCTGTCATTTAAATCCCATATCAAAGAGGTTTCTAGAATTTCCTTCTTTCATCTGCGGAATATTGCAAAAATGAGAAATCTCCTGTCCAGGGGTGATGCTGAGAAACTAGTCCATGCATTTGTTACTTCAAGGCTGGACTATTGTAATTCTTTACTATCAGGAAGTCCACAAACTGTAGTTAAAAGCCTTCAGCTGATCCAAAATGCTGCAGCCAGAGTTCTGATGAAAATGAAAAAGAGAGATCATATCTCTCCTATCCTGGCTTCTCTTCATTGGCTTCCTGTTAAATCAAGAATAGAATTTAAAATCCTCCTTCTCACATATAAAGCCTTAAATGGTCAAGCTCCATCTGATATCAGAGATCTGATTGTTCCTTATGTTCCTAACAGAGCACTTCGCTATCAATCTGCAGGTTTACTAGTGGTTCCTAGAATTTCTAAAAGTAGAATGGGAGGCAGATCTTTTAGTTCTCAGGCTCCTCTCCTGTGGAACCAACTACCAGTTTTAGTCCGTGAGGCAGACACCCTGTCTACTTTTAAGGCTAGGCTTAAAACTTTCCTTTTTGATAAAGCTTCTAGTTAGAGAGGCTCAGGTTATCCTGAGCACCTCTACTGTGTTACTGTGATGTAGAGCCACTGTGTTTTCTGGATGGGTCCGCCTTTTACAGTTACCTTTTGTATCTATGCTTCTTTTTCTATGTCTGCTTCTGTCTCCTTGAACCCCAGTGGGCCTCAGCAGATGGCCGCTCACACTGAGCCTGGTTCTGCTGGAGGTTTCTTCCTGTTCAAAGGGAGTTTTTCCTCTCCACTGTCGCTACAAGCATGCTTAGTGTGAGGGATTGCTGAAGAGTCAATGAGTCGATGCAATCAGCTGGTTTTCCTTAGATAGAAAACTTTGAATCAATCTGACTGGATGATCTGGTTGAACTGGAAAGTGCCTTGAGAAGACGTGTTGTGAATTGGAGCTATAGAATAGACTGAATAGAAATGCATGGAATGCTGAGGGATTTGGAGAGTTCTGGACCTAAAGCTGCAGACCTTCCTGCACCATTAAAACAAATAGCAGATCAAAAATAATACAAACATGTTCACATCCACAGCCTGTGATTTTTTCCTCCCAATCAGCCTGTGCTCAGTGTAGACTTTACTGACCTTTGGGGCAGAGCAGCCAGTTGTGTGTCTTTACTACTTCAACTCCTTCAGCCTGAGAGAGAGACGCCAGTTAGAGCTGACAGTCATTCATCATTAGTTGTCCTTATTTATGGAAGGCCAATAATCAGACAGATGTTTGTATTTTTGAATAACGTTTGTTCAGACAAACCTTGACAATTAGAGGACGGGTGACAACATCGATGCGGCCTCTGTCTGGGATGCTCACAATCTCATTGTCACAAGAAGCCTGAGATGGAATGGCCTCAGCAGACACGGTCACATTTACAACCCCTAAAAACATTTAAACATATCAAATGCTCACAGCCTGTGCTCCTCCTTCAGATCCATAACCTTTTCAGGTTTGAAGGGAAACAGAGATTTGTTCCCAAAGTTCCCAAAGTGGAGTCGAAGCAGTTCCTGGAACTGCTTCGACTCCAGCTACGGATTTCCCTTCATGGATAGTGTTACTTTTCACCGTCAACTGCCATCAGCTCTGCTCATCACTCGGAACTTGGCAGGCCGCTCCTGCCACAAGCTGTGGACAAATCTACCATTTGGATCATACCCCTTCCTCCAGGATCGAACTGAACTCAAAACTAAGTTAGTGACTTCCGCTCATAGTCATAAGCAGTCTATTCTATGTCACTAACCTGACTTTCTATTTCTACAAAGTATCCTGTGTTTTCGCCCCAGCAAGGAGCAGCCGCTTGCTTATGTTGTGATCAAGTGTCGCTGATGTAACTACTCCCCTCTGAAGACACACCCCTCTGGCAGAGGTTTTAAAAGGGCCGGCTTCCCGTGTCAACACTAAATTTTTCTGGTGGCTCTGTGCCACTAAAGGCTAGACAAAGTGCATCCAGCTGAAGGCTATGCTAAGTAGAAATCTGTGCTCACTGGACCAAGTAAGACTACTTATTTCCCATGACCGTGTTTTTATTCTTCCTGTGATTTAAACCAAGTTGAACACAGTGTTTCTTGAGCCTGCCGCAAAGATGGTTTTAAGAGTTTTTACTGAATGCTAATGCACACTACAGACTGAACTAATCACGTGTTGTTGAAGCCAGCTGACTAGCATTTTAGCTCCCGATACATTATGCTAGAGTCTACATCCTGAGCTAACCCTTTCTATTTTCCAGTTGGACCCATCCAGTCCAGAACCCCTGTGACCACCTGAGCTAATCCATTTCAGCCTCATCATAGTTTAATGCATTCTAAGTCGTTATTCATTTTTCAACTTTTTGAAACTTCACTGTTTTGACTGCAGTTAACATCTCTGTGTCAGGATGTATTCACATTTTATCTGCTGCTATTATAAAGGACACTTTTTAAATGCTTTAAACCTTAAACTTCAAACTTCCTCAGACTTTAAACGGACTGTTAAACCCCTGGTCCCCTTTTATTTCTTAAATTTTGCTTATTTTCAGTAATGTTTAGTATTTGCTTAGTTATTAGATATAATACTGTGTGATTGTAGCTAACAAAGGTACCATTGTATTTTAACCCGTGGTCTTTTGTGTTCATTTTACACAGTGAAGGATTTATTTCTCAGGCTGGATTCACTCTTCTTTTAGTAGCATCCGAATGAACAGAGACACATTTATGTCATGATGGGGTCCCAACAATTGCCCACATGAAGAAAACCACACAGAGGCAAGGTAAAAGTCAACCAGTTTATTGAAGAATGCAGAGAGAAAAACATTGAACTCAGAGGGACAAACTAAGGGGACTCCAGCAGGGGAGAATCCAGCGGTCTAGGGAAACTCAGAGAGACCTATCTAGTGGGGATTCTCAGCAGGGTGGAAATCCAGTGGTCTGGTAAATCCGAACCGGAAACTCTAGAGGGTAGGTCACAGTGATGAGTTCATGGTCAGCAGGGAAAAAGATACTTGGTTGATGAATGGTTTGTAATGACTCAGAAAACGGGGTTCTTGGTTGATCCTTGGGCCCAGTTTGTGGGGGTATTGACCAGAGATGGTTGAACTCGTAGGGGCTGACAAGGCAGACTAGTGATGGGTTCAGAGGGGCAACGGAGCAGACTGTTGCAGGGTTTACCAGAGGGTGGCTTGAACGGATCTGGTGAAGGTTTCCCCTTACTCACACTGCATGAAAAGTGAGATTTCCGTCCCCGTAAACCCCCGTAAACTCCCGCAGATCTCCCTGATTTTCGTCAGTTTCCGACAATTTGCAACCTGCGCTTGTCCGCGTTTGTCAGTGCCACA
>NW_015150957.1:546966-548166 GCF_000732505.1 Cyprinodon variegatus
CAAGCAGTGGCATCAGCTGCACAGGAAGGTGGACATAAACCCCATCATGGTGGATATGAACACCACCATGCTACTGTTCCTCCTCCAGTAGCCCCACCCTCGTATAATGATGTTGGAGGAGCAGGAACAAGCCCCCTGTCCATATCGTCCTCTATGGATGGTATGGACTTTAGTGCCCTTGACCCTTATGAGCCTGAAATAAGAAAAAGGGAGGGGAAACCTTATTCTAAGTATTACAATGATGATTATCAAATAGAGGCTCATAAAAAAGGCCCATCTGCCCCTATTTATCCAAATTTGGCTAAATTAGAAAACCAAGAACAGGACAAAATTCCTGAAGGGGGGGGCATGTGCTTTTCCAATGTTAGAGGTGGCCAACCCTCGTTATGGCCAACGCACAGGACCCCAAGATAATGACCCAGTGGATAATAGGCCCACCATTCTTGTGTATAGGCCATGGACAGATGCAGAAATGCAGACTGCCTGCCAAGGTTTAACCCCAGCTAGGCAGGACCCAGTTAAATGGTCCGAGGATATTAAAACCCTCATTGATTCTTACAAATTAAATGGGGCAGAAATAGAAAAAGCTATGAGGTGTAGTTTGGGCCATAATTGGGCTCAAGTGAGGGGCCAATACACTGGGCGCAGAGGAGATCCAGTTGGAATCCTCCCTCCGGGGGATGGGGACTTAGAAAGATAGGTTACTGCTGTCTGTGAAGCAGCCCACCGCCTGTGGAGACAACCTCCCAGTCTTACTAAAATCTCTGAGGTCCGTCAGGGTCCAGAGGAAGAAGTGACAGCATATAGGGCCCGACTCCAAAAGGCTATTAATCGCCACAGTGGAGTCCCAGAGGATAATGCTGAGGACGGGATGTATATGTCTCTGCTGAAGCAATATTTACTTGCAGGTCTCCGTCCAGAAATTAGAGGTCATTTGGAGAAACATTTGGTTGGATGGAGAACTGCAACTTTTAACACATTGATGGAGTATGCTTTGCATGCTCAGGATTGGAAAAATGCAAAAAAAAATTCAAATCTACCTAGTGACTGATAGTTCAGCTGTAGGTGGAATGTTAGGAGTCTATTATCGGGACTTCAGAGTGAAACAAAAAGGAAGAGGGAGGGGCCGGTGGTCACAGGGGAAAAACAAGGGGCCACGTAGAGAGCACAACAGGTGCTATAATTGTGATAAGGAGGGCC
>NW_015150957.1:551147-553114 GCF_000732505.1 Cyprinodon variegatus
ATAATTCCTACAGAAATTCTTATAGATATGCAGAAAAATGCTCCAGCACCTAAAAAGAAAAATGGAAAAGAGAAGGAGCGGTTACAAAGTCTGATGGCTTAATTATGATAAAGGATAAACCAGTTTTACCACAAAGCCTGTTTAAAACAGTAGCGGTGATTAGTCATGGTCAAGGCCATGTCTTAACAGGGGGGATGTTAAGTATAGTACAACAAGTATTTTATCCCACAGGTTTAAATAACTACTTCAAAAATTTTTGTAGAGCATGTCTTACATGTTGTAAATACAATCCACAAGGAAAATAGAGGCCTAAGTGAGGACAGGCACCAAGAGGTACAGCTCTGTTTGAAGTGATTAGCATGGACTATATTGAGCTGACCCCAAGTGGTCAGTACAAGTACTGCCTAGTCTTAGTGGACAACTTTTCTAAATGGGTACAAATTGTCCCTACAAAACATGCAAATGCATTGACAGTGGCAAAAGCGTTGTGTAAACATAGCATGGTATCCCAAAACTCCTACAAAGTGATAATGGAGCACATTATGAAGTGGTATCACTAATGTCTAAACATTTAAACATAACCTTAAAACATCACTGTTCCTACCATCCACAGAGTGCAGGATTGGTGGAATGAGCTAATGGAGCGGTTAAGAACAGATTGAGAAAATTAATGGCAGAAACAGGAAAGCCATGGCCAGAGTGTTCGCACTTAGTAAAACTACTCATGAGGATTACTCCCATATCTGATGGTTTGACTCCTTTTTAAATAGTGAATGGGAGACCTTTTGTTCTACCCTTATGGGAAGGACAACCATGGACAGAAAAAGAAGAGGATGACACTGACCCATTAATTAAGTAGATGCTGAAGCTGTTCAGTGACAAAACTGTTCGGAAAACATGTAATCTGTCCAGTGCTCCTTTTGTTTCCCCACAGGAAGGCCTGAAGCCTGGAGATCGAGTTATGATTAAAATCATCAAAAGGAAAAATTGGGCAGCTCCTAGGTGGGAAGGACCGTACATTGTGGAACTAGCAACTCCAACCGCTGTGAAGATCCAGGAGAGAGACACTTGGATCAACCAGAGTCATTGTAAGCTGATAAAAGACTTTCCCCAACAGGAAGCCCAGTTACCTTCACAGGGACCCCACGACTAAAGTAGGGATCTGCTGTGAAGCCCAGCTACAAAGGGGTTAAGCAATTTAGAGCTTTTCGTCTCAACGCTGGTGAAGAAACCAACCTAACCCAATCCTTTAGAGTCCTGGTTAGTGGGTGCTTCCTTGGAGGGACTGGTGAAGATGGGAAAACTAAAGTGACTCTGCTGCTTGATGGTGACCATTGGACTGGTGCTCCTAGGGACTCAAACTGACCACCTGAAACGAAGGAAAACCAGAATGGTTTTTGATGGATCCCTACGGCGCCAATATGTGGTGGCAGCATGCCAAACATGTTGCTGAAGGTTTGAATAAAACAGACTGTTATGTTTGTACTCATATGCCTACTTCCACAATTCAGACTGTCTATGCATACAATATGTCCGCAGATCAAACTGACTGCCTTGTGGCTCTTTCAACTCATCCAGGAATCAATGTTACACATTCCAAAGCAAATTTCTCAAAGCCATTAAATATCTCAATTAGTCCTTTAATAGACCTACCATGTACTGCAGCTAAGGACACCACAGTGTTACCACAGGTATCAATCCCAATTCCCACATACGTCATGATAGTAGGTGAAAAATTCCCTGTGTGTTTGTAGAAGGTAATGGCAGCGCCTATGTGAGCAAAATTCCAAAGGAAGATGTAATGCTATTTATTCTTTTTGCCCATATATAAATGAAACTGCATGTTCGGCCTGCAGGAAAAATAGAACATGTCGTATCACTCTCTCAGACAGGGCTACTCAATGTGCAAAAAATCATTCCTATGCCATAGCAAACACCAGATGCTCTTCCGTAATGCCTTCATGGCT
>NW_015150957.1:555411-556784 GCF_000732505.1 Cyprinodon variegatus
TATATATATATATATATATATATATATATATATGGTTTATTAGATGTGACGGGGGACATTAAATCTTACCATAATGCACTTGGTCAGGTAGTTAAAGACGGTTGCCTTCAGCTCAAAGTTCTCCCCCCGGATTATAGAGTAGGGCAGGGTGAGCTCCAGGAAGAAGGGCTGGAAGACGGTGAGATTCTGACGAGGAGCCAAACCAAAACCCTGAGAGGACAAACAGAAAGTCTCTGTCTCCCAGGTGGTGATGGTGTCTGGGACAGTGAAGGACACATCCTTCGTCCCAGAAGGTCTGGATCAACAAAAAATAAAATGTAATTATGAGTGTAAGATATGCAAACATAAAGAAAAAGCACACATTAAGTATTTTATCATTTAACTTAGAAGTTACTGGAGAACACACCTTTTATTATGATATTTTATAGGCAAAAGTGGTAGAGACTGCTCACTAGAGAGTTTCCTCAGCGTCATGATATGTTTCACAAACTAAATGATTACAATAACAGAAAGTTTCGCTTGGAATTTTTGTGTTATATCAGCAGTTATCTAATTGGTTCTAACCTGATGATGCGGACCCTGTTAGTACCACCTTGGAAATGTCATGAATCTGCTCCTTGCTCCACCTTCTGGGTACTATTCCACCTCACTCTGGCTGCTGCCACACCACTGATCTCTATTTATTGCCCCAAAAAAGTGAAGCCACCATCCGCCATGTTGGTACTCCCCCCTCCCACAGAGATGCTCCATAAAAATGCCTCCCTGTGCAGCATTTGGCTGCAAAAACAAGCAGTTTGTCGGCTGTGGGAGGTAATTTCACTAACAGTGTCAGTGTGTGCATACATTCTTGTATGTATAGTTTTTTTCAAAGTATCACATTCTTGTTTTAACTAAGAGAAAAAAGCAAAATATGAACTTGATGTTGCCAGTTATTTTATCAATTTATGTGATTTATGTGACTCTGTGGAGTTATTAATTTGGTTCATTAATTTAGCTCTATTGTAAATCTGTCAGATTTTTAGGCTGATGCACAGAAACAGCATTAAAGTATATGGCATCATGCATGCACAATTTGCAAGTAGAAAAGTACTACAGCATTAACAGACATGTACTTGTATTTCAGTCTTTATGTAAAATCTTGAAATTATATGTAAGATGTAATTACCATAACAGTGTAATAAATACTATATATTACATAAACATAATCAATTTAGCACTTTTGGCTCATCTGTATTATTCTGCTCTATTAACACATTAGTTTTATTGTGATGGATTTGTATAATATGTTATATTACATGATTTATAGACTTCATGACTTCATAATGACTCTTTTTATTAGAAGTTAAAATAATCTACTGATGCTATGAAGCAGC
>NW_015150957.1:558879-560614 GCF_000732505.1 Cyprinodon variegatus
TACTCTGGGATTAAGCCTGCTGCCATCATCATCTACAGGAAAACCACTCAGCCTCCTTTTCTGCATTTTGGGTCCAACTGAAACATTCTACAACTTAGGGTGACTGGACGTTCTAACTCTAACACCAGAAACCAAAATCTGGTCACCCTACTACAAGTGTGACACGCTAACGCGATGAAAATTAAGAGATACAAATCAATCTGACAGACATGTTTTTGAAACATACAAATGCACAGTAGAACTTACAAACCCCATGCAGAAAGACCCTGGGCCAGTAATCCAAGGCAACAGTGCTACAAACTGCAGGTTTTCATCAGTGTTAGGAATCCAGTTTGTGTGGGTTGTGTTTTTGTGTTGTTCTTTCCCTCCACCACAAGGTAGCGCCCTGTTCTTGTTGGTCCTCCCACACACCTGCGGCTGGTTTGCTCATTACTGAGGACTATTCGAGCGGTGGACTGTCACTACCTCAACGCCCGAGTGTTTGCCACTTTTGGGTACTCTAGCCAAGCTGAGTTTAGCTGAGTCTAACTTAGTCTTTGTTTTAGCTGAGCCTAACCTTGTCTTTGTCTTTGCCTTTTCAGCAGGAAGAATTCCTGCAAGCTGGATGTTTGGCCTTCTTCCCCTGGAAGGATGGTTTGAGTCTCACACTGAGCAGGGGATTAACCTCCACAAGTTCCATTCAAGTCGTCCTGGATTCAACCAAGTCTAATCCTGTCCACCCTCCAACGAGTCTCTAACTCTGGATAAACCCTCACCGACTGGATTCTGGGAGAAGAGGTCTTCTCAATCAACGTGAGTCCCATTTTCTCTGTCTCTCCAGCCATTGCTCAAAGTTTCCACGGATGCTGAACTAATCGCTGATACTTCCCTTCCCTCTTCCAGTTCCGGTTAACCAGCACACTGAGTTTCGTGCATCCAACCCCCGCTGTCCTTATCAACAAACCTGTTCAAACCTTTACCCTGGTTCTCTGAGTGGTTTACTGCATGTGGGTCAGATCTCTAAAGAAAATCATGACAATCAGCATCTCACCCAGTCTCCATAAGGTCCCATATCCAGGTCTCAGGGAAGAAAGTGCGAACTGTTTTTACTGGTTCAGGCTCCATACCAGGGCCTGCTGCAGATAATCCAACAATACCTGGCGAATGCATTATTCTATCCATCATAACAGGATGATCTGCGTAAACTGTAAAGAAGAAGAATACAAAGTAGATTGGAATAACCAGTTGCACAACTTCAAGTACAGGTCAGGTACAGGTCAAAGGTTACCAATGGGTTGTGCATAATATCTTCCCTTGAAGCTGAGACAACTGGGTAGTCTCATTACCAGATTTGTTGCTGTTTTCAGTCCTACATTCTGCACAGTTTGGGACAACAGAATAAAAGGTACATGTAACAATATTTTAAAAGACCACATGTGTTTAATATGCTTTGTATTGTATGGTGCTTTATGCTTAGTACCTGGAAAACAGTATAGGGTTCCTCTTCATTTCCTGGATGTGGTAAAACATATCTCCTTGGCCTCACATTCAAACATTCTGTACGATCTTCATCTTGGACTTGGTGTGGTATATGTGGTATTTTTTTAACAGGCAACATGCCAAAGATCTGAAAGACAAAATTTGAAATTGTTCTGTGTTTTTTTGGTCTGTGTGTGGACTAATAAAGGTTGCTAGCTGGTACCTTTTCTTTATCCAGAGTCTTCCCGGGTTCCTTGATGAGGACACTCTGATCGAC
>NW_015150957.1:564287-565389 GCF_000732505.1 Cyprinodon variegatus
ACTTTGTGTATAGTTTTTTATGTATCAATGTCTGTCCCTCACACTGAAAAAAAATTGTATAAAAAGAAACTGAAAAAAAGAAATAATTTACGCTCAAACATCGACTAGCCTACATTTGGTTGAAAGGTGAAAAGCTGTAATTTTCAGACTGTTGAAAAGACGTTATAAACTGGATTTTCAACAGTCTGAAAATTGTCTATTATTGGACTAAATTTGGACAAAATAAGAATGACCAACCACCGCCCAATTTTCTTGGTGCTGGTGGCTGGCTTAATTGCTCATTCCATTCACTTGTCGACTCTTCCTGGTTGCTCATTACCGCTCATCTGAACCACCAGTTTCCAGCTCCTATTTATGCTGTCTGTTTCCAGCCATCAGGGCCAGATTATCTGAGCCTAGTGTGAGAAGTATCTAGCACAGCCTGTAGTGTTGTTTGACTACCTGATCCTGACCTGTTTCTGCCCCTGGATTACTGAGTTTTGGTCTGCCCCTGTTCCCCTTGGTACCTCTGCATCTCTCTTATCTTCTGGTCTAGACTCCAGCTTCGTTACTTGCTCTGGATTCTCCCTCTGGACCCTTTTGATCTCAGTATCTGCTGGCTTTCGCTCTAAAAGACTCCACTATTCTGCTCTTGGAACTCTATGGGCGGCTCCCGCCGCATGTTGAGGAGAAGTCATCTGACTGGTTCCCACTCCTTCCTTTGGACACGGATTGAACTTATAACCAGGTTAGTGATTCACATGCTCATTCCCCGTTTGAGCTAGTGATCACTAACCTCATTGATTATCGCTACAGAGAATCCAGAAACCCGTCCCAGCTGAACCCTTGCATAATCCAAAGCTTTCAATAAAAGTAACCTCTTCTGTCTGCCTGAATAATAGGTCAATTTGTCTGATCATTGACATTTTCAACAAATATTTCTGGACTAAATCAAGACTATGAAGGATCAACCAGATTAAGCCTTAAATCCAACGCCCACGGCCCGTCACAGGACACACCGGGGTGCGCTGGAATGCCTCAGTCTTCTCTCAGAGGAGCTGGAGGAGGAGTCTTGAGAAAGGGAAATCTGAGCGACTTTGCTGGGACTGCTGTTCCTCAGGAC
>NW_015150957.1:566448-567703 GCF_000732505.1 Cyprinodon variegatus
TATTCCTCAGGTCCACCTCTGCCTCATATGTAGCCGTCTTTCTGAAGACCTACCAATTCCTGTGCTGAAAACAGTCCTGTAGCAAATCGTCTACATTCCTGGGTCACACAGTGGCTGTTTTCCTAGTTGGCCTAATCCTTCAGATCAATGTTTGGTATACTGGGACCAGCAGGATGGACATGTGGTTGAAAATGGCTAGATGGGGTTGAGGAAGAGGTCTGGGGCGACAGTGATGTCAGATGCAGGTTTTAGCCCTGAAACCGAAGGGTCATCAGTTCCTACTGATGTTGGTCAGAGGGACTTGCGGCGGCTGTTTACGGCAGCCTCTCTTCTGTCAGTTGGTTAGAGGAGAGCTGTGAGCATGAATGGGTGAATGACTAAAAGTAGAGTAAAATATTTTGGTCAAGTCTTGAAAAAGCTGTAAGTACAAAAGTACAGGTGATTTGCCATTTGTATGCACTGTGTAACTTCAAGTACACATAGTCCAGAGTTTAGGGATAGGAAACATCTTGGTAAAAACCATCAGTGTCCATCGGATTCTTCTGAAACTACGGTTGAAAGATTTCGCCAAAAATAAAAATTTGGATTATTTTCAACCAATAATGTGGTTTTATTGCTATTTTCATTTGCACTAAACACAAGTATATAGATGTTAAAAGATGGTTGCACCCTGATGGCTGTGGCTGCTTATAGCTCCTGAGAACCTGTGAGCAGTTCTACTGAAATATGCTACCTAGCACGCTACAAACTATTCATTGATCCAGTGGGTTAGTTTATGACCGCGAACGCCTGCTGGAGTTACGGTCATCAGGTAATTTTTCTGGACTGTATATACTGTACAACTACTCTCAATCGTTTACGTAAAGCCGGGCATACACTGTGCAGCTTTTTTCAATAGTTGCACACAGCTACAAATCACACAGTACGACGAAACCTCAGGTACACCTTGCTGGACCAATCCATAGTGCCAGCATGCTTTAAGGCTGCCTCCATCATTTCAGTCCCAAAGAAGCCTCAGGTCGCCTCCCTCAATGATTAGCGGCCTGTCGCTCTGACTCCCATCATGATGAAGTGCTTCCAAAGGCTGGTTAAAGAACACATCGTCTCCAGTCTGCCGCCAACATTCCACCCGTTCCAGTTTGCCTACCGACGGAACCGCTCCACTGAGGACGCCATCTCTGCTGCTCTCCACCTGAGCCTGGCACACCTGGAGGAGAAGAACACCCACCATGGATGCTGTTCCTGGACTTCAGTT
>NW_015150957.1:570675-573111 GCF_000732505.1 Cyprinodon variegatus
AACAGTGAACTGTTAGAGTGTTTGTTGTGAACAGTGAGCTGTTAGCTGTTTTTGTGAACAGTGAACTGTTAGAGTGTTTGTTGTGAACAGTGAGCCAGTGTCAAACAGCTCCCATCGCCACACTGTCTGTGTTTCAAACAGCCACATCAGCTGCAGCTCAGAAGATGTTGGCCTTTTAAAGAGAGAACATTTCTTCTGCTCTAATCCTCTTACCGTTTCCCCGAGTGAAGCGGTTTTCAGCAGAGCTTAACACTAAAGGCCGTTTTCATTTCCTCTTTCAGCTCAGCACAGAGCCGATGTTACAGATGTGTTGATGCTAATTGCAGATGTCAGACTTCACAGCACAATCTGAAATCTGACACTTTGATTATCCCCTCATTATCTGCAGCATTTAGCACTAAATTAGACAGACGACATATTCAAGGACTTTACTCCACTACTGAGTGTTTTATTACAGTTAATAAGTTTGTTTTGTGATGATTTCAGGGACATGATCCAAAGCAACCTTTTACTTCCTTCAGTCTCTAAAGCCTGACCCCCGTTCTCCCTCCTTCAGCTTCGTTTTTGGTTTTGTGTTAAATCTGAGAAATGAAATCCAGAGAAGAAGCCATATTTAGTTTCCCTTGGGATTAATAAGGTTTTTTTTATTGAATATTTCAGCTCTATCATGGAGCTGCTATTATCTGCTCCATCTCTCCTGACTTCAGCTGTAGCTGAATCCTTCACTATCAGAAATTATTACTGGTTTACTTTAAAAATCTCAAAACTTGTAAAACTATTAATATGCACAAAATTATTTTTCATTTAATTTGATGTTTTTGTCAGAATAATTAGTACTTTATTCTGCCCTCTGTGGATTTTTTGAAAATTGTTATTATAAAAAGTTTTATCTATGAGCTTAAAGTTATTTTATTCCAGCAGATAAACCATAACGCCAGCAGCCTGCAGCAGGTCAGCAGCGATGTTTAGAATAATAATATTGGGGCTGTAGCTGAACCGATCCTGACCCGTTCTCAGGAACCTGGATCCGTTCAGAACAGAAGCAGTCGTCAGATTTGCTGCAGGAAACCACAGAAGAAGAATGTATGAGGCAACAAACATGGAGCTGTGATGGTTCTCAGTGTCCAGAATGGACCAGAGCCAGGTTCTAGGAGCATTTAGGGCATTGAGAGAACAGCGGGAAATAAATGGCGCTGCCCAGAACCGCTGCTCCATCTGCCACCCAGACCGCAGTCAGGTCCGTTTGACCCCATCTACAGTAGGAGCCGTTCAAAATGTCCCCACTTTCCTTGATGGGTCCTATGCTTGTCCCCTACGATTCTTTTTTAAACATCAAACTTTGTACTAAAATATTCTTTCTGTCATGATTTGTGGACATTAAGATCTAAGGAGAAGCGCCATCTCCTGGTCAGAGCCTGTAATTCAATGAAAGGGTGGAGTCAGAGTAAAAAAAAAAACACGCCCAGGAAGAGGAGGGGGTCACTCCAGTGGCTGGAAGTCGGAGGGAAGTGGGCTGCCATTCGGCTGGTGTTTGACTGGGAACGGCCATTTTGAATGGCTGCTGCTGTAAAACAGAACAGGTTTGATGTTTGTGGATCAGATTAAGGTTGGTTTAGATGTGCAGCGTGGGAGGATGTGGCACAGAACTGAAACTAGTTTTCAATGGATCAGTCATGTGTAAACAGGCTCTGATCCAAGAATCGCTCCTGACTAAACATCTAAATCCCAGGAATGGATCCGTCAGTGAATCTCTGCCAGGTCCGTGTCTTTATTGAGCTGATACAGGGAGAGCAGTGCAGCTCAGAGGAACGTGCTGCTGAGGGTTTGACTGAAGTCTAAGAAGATTGAGCCCTTGATAGGCGGATAATCAGCTTCCAATCCCTCGCTGCTTTGAAAGCCGCCCCAGAGCTTTTATCCAGTCCAAGAGCCCTCATTAAAACCCCAGTCAAGAGCCCAGACGGCCCTGGAACTCTGTGTCCTCTGCTCAGCCAGTCACAGCACACAGAGACAAACCATGGTGGGAAACTGGCAGAGATCAGGACTTATCGGCCAACTTTTGTGATGTTGGATCAGAAAGATAAAGGGAGCATCTCAGTATGCTGAGCGGTCTGCTCCGAGTTACTGTTAAATCCAACAACTTCTTCTTTCTCTGCATCACTGCTAACCTCTGAAACATTTAAATGGTTTAGAGAGGAAACCTCTCACTACATTTTATCTGCATTACTTCCTTCATAAAGGTTATTATGAGGAAATGAAACCCAGAAATCTGCATTTGTTGCATTCAGACAGAGAAACTACCAGGAAGTATAGCTGATTTCTCTTAAAGGTAACATGGAGCTGCAGATCATCTCTAGGCTAACATCATTAAATATTCTACTGCCTGGCTGTGTGTTTCCTGGACGGGGCCGCCTGTGGAGCTGGTTGCCTTTTGTATCT
>NW_015150957.1:574595-584966 GCF_000732505.1 Cyprinodon variegatus
CCTGGTCATCATCATCATCATCCTCGGCGTTTGCCTGGTCATCATCATCATCATCCTCGGCGTTTGCCTGGTCATCATCATCATCATCCTCGGCGTTTGCCTGGTCATCATCATCATCCTCATCTTCCTCGTTGTCATCATGGATGTTCATCATGGTCGATCAGTCCTTCAGTCTGAGCAGCTTCTGCTCCTGAACACGATTAACAGTCGGATCACGCTGAGGAGGAGCTGAAGCCTGTTCACTAGAAGGAAGTTCACCAGAAAGCGAGTGAATCTCACCCTGACTCCTGTTGCCAAGCGAAGGATTTTCCTCCTGTTTCTTCTGCAGCTGCGCGGCGTTTCCCCTCAGAATATTATGAGCTGACCTAATTTCCCGGCTAGCTGCAGGCGCTGATTTGGCTCCTTTTGTGATTCCAGTCTCTGCCTAAATAATTGATTCAATCCTGCTTTGTCTGTAATGTTTCCCATGAAGGCCCGTTTATCTCCGGGGCCAGAACCAGATCAATCTGGAATAACTGCTGTTATGATTCGGTCGCAGACGTTCCTGAAATAAACTTTTCTTCTTAAGGCCGATTTTGGGTCATATTCATCAGCCAATGGAAACGGCTGATCAAAGTGAATGCAGATGTTGTCTGATCAAACATTCAGAGCAGGAGCTGCTGCATCTGCTCCTGCGATAAGTTCCTCCTCCTTTAATCACAGCCTGGTGAGCGCATGCAGGGACCAGCTGCCTGCAGTGAGGAACCTGCAGAAACTGCTGGAGAAGCTTTTTGACGAAGCCTCTGAAATATTAAGACGCATTTGACAAATGGAGACATTGTGCTGTCAGCCTCTCACAGCCGGTAAGACGAGGAACCTGGAGGAGAGCGTGCACACATCGCCCTAGCAACAGCAGCCTCCTTCCTCACAGCAGGAATACGCAAAATACACAATATCACAAATATGCAAGTAGATCCACAAACAACATGGAAAAGATTAAAGAAGAAAAGTAGTTCAGCCTCTCAAACATCTGGAGCCAGATGTTTTAAGGCTGGGTTTTCCAGGTGAGCCACCATCACAGCTGCTGCTATAACTGAAACAGGAACAACTAGGCCTAAAATGGTCCGACTCAGATTGTCTTCCTCTGACTGAAGGGAATCAGGACTGCAGACGGAGCCAGTGGCTCTGTGTCTCCGTCAGCTGGACAGTTTGTCTTCAGCCTCATCAGCATGAGGTCCAATAGAGGTTCTGATCCGGTTGGAGGCCTCAGACCGAGCCGGGGGTCGTTTCTCTGCACATCATCCTTCATAGCACAGAGTAGAAAAGTCTTTGTTACATGTAACAACTAAACTCACCAGTTGGAAAGGTGGTTTCCATGGAAACCATCCATGAGGGGCGGAGCAACAACAGATGAAAAAACCTTTAACAAAGAGAGTGAAAAGTGGGCGTGGCCCCCTGGGTCAGCAGGTAACGAGCAACAACACCTAAGCTGACAATTATCTAGAATATTCTCCAGTAAAACCTCTGAAGGTACGTAGACCTCAAAATGCCAGATGTGCTTTCATGCATAGATACTGCTGACGTGGGTCTGACCTTCAACTGGGAGAAAATAGGGAAACAGCAGATTATAAGCGGGATTAAAATGATTAAAAACTAAATGAAATCAATAAGAGGAGTCATGGGAGAGAAGTCAGTGGTGCGGTGGGTAGAACTGCCGCCGTGCAACAAGAAAGTTCAAAGTTCAAAAACACGACTGGTAGGTTCACTGACTTCTATAAATCCTCCTCAGGTGAGAGAGAATGGTNCTCTGTCCAGGATGGACCCCTCCCCTCTGTCCAGGGTGGACCCCGCCTCTCTGTCCAGGGTGGACCCCCCTCTCTGTCCAGGATGGACCCCTCCTCTCTGTCCAGGATGGACCCCCCCCTCTCTGTCCAGGGTGGACCCCTCCTCTCTGTCCAGGATGGACCCCCCCCTCTCTGTCCAGGATGGACCCCTCCTTTCTTTCCAGGATGGACCCCCCCTCTCTGTCCAGGATGGACCCCTCCTCTCTGTCCAGGGTGGACCCCCCCTCTCTGTCCAGGATGGACCCCTCCTCTCTGTCCAGGGTGGACCCCCCTCTCTGTCCAGGATGGACCCCTCCTCTCTGTCCAGGATGGACCCCCCCTCTCGGTCCAGGATGGATCCCCCCTCTCGGTCCAGGGTGGACCCCCCTCTCTGTCCAGGATGGACCCCTCCTCTCTGTCCAGGATGGATCCCCCCTCTCGGTCCAGGGTGGACCCCTCCTCTCTGTCCAGGGTGGACCCCCCCTCTCTGTCCAGGGTGGACCCCTCCTCTCTGTCCAGGGTGGACCCCCCTCTCTGTCCAGGGTGGACCCCCCTCTCTGTCCAGGGTGGACCCCCCTCTCTGTCCAGGGTGGACCATAATTAACGCAGCAGAAGCGGTTAGATTAGTTTCTGCTGGTTAGTTTGATTCTAAACCTTAAAAAGATCTGATTGTTCAGAGAAATGAGGAGAAGCTGTTCTGATTCCCTGAAGAAGATTCATCCTGGAAACAAACCAAACATCCTGGAAGGTCTGCAGACAGATTTAGTTTATTGGAAATGAGCTGCAGCTCAGAGTCTCTGAATGAAGCAGGAGGAACATGAACTTCTGCATTTAGAGTTGGAAGGCTGTTCATTCATCCTTAGTTCATAGTTATTAGCTTTCTGGTCTTTTATTGTCATATTTAGGAACTTCCTGTTATTGCAGCTCTCTGTCCTGGATGGACTCCTTTCTGGTCTTTTATTGTCATATTTAGGAACTTCCTGTTATTGCAGCGCGTTGACAATAGTAAAGAACATTGCAGATAATTATTATTGTTGTTCTAATGAAGCTTCTAGTTGGGATATTTTTCTGCGTCATTAAGCCGTTTTTAATGAGTCCACTCTGCAGTTCCTGCTTCTCCAAACCAAGCGGAGAGTTTTCCTGATCTGGTCGCTGGGATCTTTGGTTAAACAGGAAGGAAACCAACAAAGAGCTTCAGCTCTGCAGACAAATGATGCTTAATATTTAAAGCGCATAATGAGAAAGAAAATACTGTAAACGGTGATGAGTGACCTGAGCGGCTCCCTGAGACAGACTCATATTCAGTAATGGGATTATTTATTCCAGCTTCATGTTCACTGACATGGGGGGGGGGGGGGGGCATTAACAATTCATAACCTTTTTCTGAAATCAGGTGCAGAGAGAAGCTAATATTCCTCTCAGAGCGACGGCAGGGCCTGATGACTGAGCTCGTTAGCCGCGCTGATGACGCCGTTCGTCATTAGAGGCGCTTCTGAGGTGACTCAGAGTCAACACATTACTGGGGGGGGCACCTCCCCCGTTTGGCTCTGGGGGGGTCAGGTGTCATCGTGCTAACACCAGCAGTAGTGAAAATAGTTCTCATCATTTCAGTTATTTTAGTCTATAGCGGAACTTTGGGCTTTAATTTTTATTCTATTCTGTTCTATTCTATAATGTTCTGTTCTGTTCTTTTCTATTCTATTATTTTCTATTTTGTTCTGTTCTATTGCATTCTGTTCTGTTCTATTGTATTCTATTCTATCATTTTCTATTGTATTCTATTCAATGCTGTTAAATTCTATTCTGTTCTATTCTATGATTTTCTATTCTATTCTATCCTGTCTTTCTTCATCTGATCGATTTTTTCCTCTTTAGGATGAGAATTCTCTGAATTTATCAGCTGTTTTTTAGACAGCAATGATCAATTGACTGATTTTCTGATTAAAACTAATTAATCTCAGATTGAGGCTTAAATATTCCATCAGATTAAATCTAGAGATTAGAGTTTAATCTGAGTGTGTCTAATATCCTGTCTGACATCAGTGCTTCTCTTTCCTCCTTGTTGATGATAAAAGCAGCAAATCGCTGCTGAATGCAGAGTGACGTCCTGCAGCGGCTCTAAGCTGAGGACCTCTGATCAACCTCTAACTGGGAACACTGGGAGCAATCAGATTGCTGGTTCTGGCCACTGGTGAATAAAGCTGCTCTGGTGAACAGGGACTATGAATCCATTATGTTAGTGAAAATAAAGGTTTAATTGTGAATATTTAAATATATTTAGGCAAAGCAGAGTCTGATGTTTGTGACCATTCCTCCCAGTGAGAGCATTCTTTGAAAACCACAGCGGTTATGTAGATGCAGAGCTTTCCAAGGTTTCCGGCCCTTTAGGATTCCCTCATTTCCAAGCTGATTATTTACTGGAAGTCTAAGGTGAACATTAGCAAACTTCTGAATCCCTGAAAGGTTTATTTCCCTGCTGAGTTTGATCAGTGATTCTGTGTGCAGCTGCATCAGCGCTGTGATCCAGAGACGTTCAGAGCTGCTCCAACGCTCCTGCTTTCTGTCTTCATTCATGTTTGGGTTTTTATAAAGTTTAGGGTTTGTTTAATTCTTTTTTTTATTTTACTTTGCATTAATATTGTCTGTAACCATCTGGTATTTTACCTACAAAGGATGTTCATTTCTTCTTTTTCAGCCGACCTTTAAAACATGAGGAATTCGCTCACACACGTCTCCTTTGATTTTCCTCCTTCTAAACTAACCAGCATTTTATTCTCTGCAAACAGTAAATTATTCCTTAAAGCGGCTGATCGTTCATCATGTGGGCAGGATCAGTGAAGTAACGAGAGCAGGAGGGAAACAGGCTGAAGCTGAACATTGATGTTCCGACACATCAGGACGTCTAAAGGACTGAAGTCTGGTTTCTGAAGAAGAACCCAGAGAAAATGAGGTTTGGAGGGTTTATTGTTTTCTTCTCAGCATGTCTGGATCCAGCATGAACAGTTTGTGCCGTTGAAGTGCTGAAGGGGCGACTGAACAGGGTCAGATGGGGTCACAGGCGTTTGGTTAAGATGCTCCAACAGTGACAGGAGGTCAGATCACAAGTTTTCACACGCTGGAAACGGAAAACTAACATCCTGGAGACATTAGCAGAAATATTAGCTTCATTTTTTATCTTTCTACTAAACATTTAACTTTAACGTCTTTTTTTTCTGATTTGGAATGAGCTGAACATCTATTCTATTCTATTCTATTCTATTCTATCCTATTCTATTCTATTGCAGCTGTCACGCTGTGTGCAAATGAATGGATGGTTAGCAGCACCGACCAATCAGCTCCGTCTGCAGAGCTCCTCATAATGTCTGCAGCTTCTGTTCATCTTCAGTGAAGCTTTAATCTTTTATCTTTATGTTATCAGTTCTAATTCCAGGAAGAATCCAGCCTCTACAGAAAGCAACCTGCAGACAGACGGACACCAACACAGAGAAGGACAACATGGTCCTCTGGTGAGATGAAGACCAGGGGCAGAGTGAGGCTGGAGAAAATGTCCCTCCTATAGGCTGGGCTTAACTTTTGGACTTCCATCTTAGGCGCTGCTAAAGCTTCCTTTGGGAAACTTCTAGCCCCCCCCACAGACCCCCCCCTCTATAAAAAGGCTGCACCTCCAACTTCAATTATTTGCTTCAACTGGCAACAAGTAACTGAATCCAACTGCATTTATTGAATTTATTTAGTTTATAACTTTAAAGTTAATTTTTCATTAAAGTTCAAGAAAAAATATAAATATATGTTTCATCTTTGATAATATTCTTTAACACAAATAATTTGAATAAACAACCAGGTATCATTATATAAGAGAGAAAAAACAAGCAATGGAAGGCGAACTCCCGTCCCTCTAGTGGGTGATGAAGGTACTGCAGGGGTCTTGTAGGGCTTAGACCTGATTTATTCAGTAAACATTATTTCCTTCATATTGACAGAAAGAAGCTGCTTCCTGTCGATCAGACGACGTCCTCTAACAGATCCGACTGTTTGCTGCGGTCACAGTTTTAACATAAACCTATTCCTCTGGACACAGAGGCCGCTTTAAACGTCATACTTTAAAGTATTTTATGAAGTTGTTCTATTTCAAAAGAGGGATTCTGACTTTTTTGTAATATTTTCTGCACACTTTTGACTTTTATTTTTAAAATACACCAGTCACTGCAAATTGAACCATTAAGGAAACAAAAGCAGACTCCACCTGGCTGAACGTCTGTCTCCACCTCAGTCATTACAAAATGGTTCCTTCCCATATCAGCCAGAAGGTTCTGCAGTGGGCTGAGTGGAACCACTGATGGAGAAATGAGCAGAAAAGGTTCTGAGAGCTGATACCCCATCACCACCAAGCAGACAGCACTACTGCATCACTGCTTATTGGTTTTATTAGCAGGAGGAAACTGGCTCTAAAACCTTAACTGGTTTCCATCATCATCATCATCACCTTAACACTTCAGCTGCAGTTTCCTTCAGGTCTTGGAAGCCAGTGACTGGAGTAAACTGGTTTTCCTTTACAGAAGTTTGAATCTGATCTGACTGAATTATCTCTGTACATCTCTGACATCTAGTGACTTAGTGCTTTATAACCTCCCACATGGCATCCTCACCTTTCCTGGGTCGGATACCCACAGCTCTCACATTTCCATTAACTCTGGTGTTTCTCCGTTTGAGCATCTAACTGCGGTTTAACCAATAAAATATGAATCATTAGCTGATACTGTCTCAGAGTGGAACTCCAGCGAACATTTAGCTTCAGCTTTGTTTCAGCAGCTGTTAATCCTACCATGGAGCATGATGTGAACATCAGCTATGCTCATGTTCTGGGATTAAAGTGAGTTAAACTCCTGCATAAGTCTGGATTCATCCTGACCTCCTGCCAACCTTAGGAGGCGCTGTCTCTGCTGTAATTTGTTTATCATTACTAAGATAAAATAAGAAGTGATTCTGACCTGAACATCCGTCTATCGGTGACATTTAAAAGGAGAAATGAGAACCTTTGAAATGATGGTGCTGAAACGGTGTTGCTAGTGCAATCCCTCCTCCCCTATTGATTCACTCTGACAGCTCCGCTCGTATTGATGAATCCAGGCTGTGTTCCCAGCTGCTCCAGGGGGCCATCCGTCTCCCCCCCCCATGAGACTCTGAGCAAACCTCATGCCTTAATGCTCATTTAAATGGGACACAAATCATCGTCCAAGAAAAATGGACGGTTAAGACCCAGCATTTCATCAGCAGCAAAGCTGTTTGATAGAAGCTGAAGCTCAGAAAGTCTGCAGGAAATAACATCAGAGGGGAGCGTACTCGCCGCTCACACGCTCGCCGCTCACACGCTCGCCGCTCACACGCTCGCCGCTCACATGCTGCTTATTCAATCCCTAGAAGGTTTTAATCCCAAATAACCTCAATCACACAAAAAATCTGGATGGAGGAAGAAAACGAGGTAATGATAGTGTCTATAAACAACTGATTATTAATTGTTTGTATTTATTAAAGCTGAATAAAGGAGGAAAATTAAATGTCAAAATAAAAACAAAGTAAACATTAAACGCTGTGACATCATATGATCTATAGAGAGGTTTGGGTTCCATTCAGTGAGATGTTCATTAGAAGCTTCCAGAAGGGGGCGCCCTGCAGGCATCCTGCAGAGAAGGGCCTGTAGGTAGAGCGCCCCCTGGAGGACTGAGCTGCTCTATGACTTCTAGTATCAGCAGCACGTATCTGACCCCATGACCTCCGCTGGTAGAGAGCTTTTCTTTTATGTCCTTCCTTCCCTACAGAGAAGCTCCCGTTTCACTGGAGTTGATGCTCTGATCTGGACGTCCATGATCTTCTAGTTCTGGTAGAGCAGAACCTGCAGATCCAGATGTTCCTGACCACAGGATGAACATCTGTTTCTCTGCTGTTCCCACATAAAGCTGGTGAGTCAGAAGCAGAGATCACATGCAGATACTTCCTGGATCTCTGATGGCTCCATGCACCAAACATTCAGCTTTCAGGACTCTTTAAATGTGTTCCACACTTAGATACTCCAACAAGGCGCTTCCTCCTTCCAATCAACATTTACTGACCAGCCGGACGCTACGGCTGCGTTTGGTCTGAAGACCTCTTAAAGATTCAGTCTGACATTTTAATAGTCACTGAATTCAACCAGATTCAACCGGTGATGCTGAGGTTTTATTCTTTCTACAACGGAGAAATAAAAGGATGATATGATGAATAAGAATCTAAGAATGAAACCAGATGAGGCAGAAAACCAAAGACTTATTTTGATTCAGCTTCTTCTTGTTCAGAGCAATGGAGGTCGGCCTCACCTTTAGGAGAGCTGGCAAAAGTACTCACTTTCCGTACTTGAGTAAAAGTACAGATACTTGTGTTAAAAAATACTCTGGTAAAAGTGGAAGTACTGATTAAACTTCTTTACTCAAGTAAAAGTAACAAAGTACAGGCTTGTAAATTTACTTAAAGTATAAAAGTAAAAGTAGAAACCACTTTTTTCATGCCGTTGCCTACATTTTAAATGGATGTCTGCCAATAGGACTAGATCTCCGTTGTGTTCATTTTCAATCATCTCGTCGTCCATGCTACTATGCTAACGCCACCGCCACCAAGCTGCAATGATTTGCCGCCAATGAATACCGCCGAATCTGTCGATTCATCTTGTAGTGGTGCGTCAAATGCAACGTAGATTCCCATCCAATTAGATTGAATTTGGTATTGATGACGTGAAAAATAATAACGGTAACTCCATTGAAATGATTCAAAACTAAAGTAACGAGCCAATTTTTTAAAATGTAAGGAGTAGAAAGTACAGATATTTGTGTAAAAAGTAAAAAGTCGCCATAAAAATAAGTAGTAAAGTAAAGTAAAAATATCAGAAAAATCTACTTGAGTACAGTAACGAAGTATTTGTACTTTATTACTTCCCATCTCTGCCTTCAGGAGAACAAACTCCACAACCATCTTCATCTCCATCCTGCCATCAGTCCTCCTGCTCTTCCACTAAATTCAGTCTTCCTTCCGTTCATCCGTCATTCCAGATGTTTCCTGTAGAAAACTACAGCATCAAAAGCTCAGTGGCTCTACTCTTATCTGCAGAGCTAGCAGAGTTATCTAAAGGTCACCTAAAGAAGGGTGACCAGATGTCCCCGATTTATGGGGACAGTCCCCGTTTTGGACCAGCTGTCCCTGGAAACATCCCAGAAATGAAAGAGGGAGGAATTATTGCCTGCAGACTGTTATTACGGTAGAAAAACTCCTGAGCACGCTGCAGGTGGAAACAGATATTACGGTAGATTCTCAGCTGCCATAAAACGCAAAGGAAAAAAAGAGCGCACCACTTTTTAAACAGACGAAGAAGAAAAAGCGGAAGTTATAACATCCTGACGCACCTGATGGGGAACTGCCCTGCGTCAGGGGGGGGGGGGGGGATCCATTGGTTTAATTTGGATAAATGTTCGCTTCATGTCCAGTTTGAAAAAATAACCAATAAAAAGAAGTAAGAGAGCAGAGTTACTGCTGGAATGAATGAAATAGACTCAGATTAAAATCTCCTTATGCTCTAATCTGGTTCTCAGGGATCAACATCGACTGATTGGTGAACTTTAGATTATATTTAAGAAAGTTAGTTATTATAAGTTGTTTTTCTGATTTATGATCATAGGTCGGCTTTTCTGCCACTTAGTTTGGATATAAAAACATTTTTTTCATGAAAGACAAAAGGAAATAAGAGGAAAACTCCATCTGCATGATGGGAGAATGATTAGGAGACAACTTATCTAATGTTCTTTTATTAGGCTGTTTTTGCTTCTAGATCCAAATATTATCCAAAATAAATATTAATTAGCATTTCTAGTATTTAATCAGATGAGATAATCTGTTTTCCTGTTATACATTTTAATGTTTTTAAAAAGTGATTTAATTGTTTTAGAATAGCTTAGACTGAATGAGAGGAAAACTGATGGGAAGAAGAGCTGAAGAGAAGGAAGAACAATCTATAGAGAAGCAGACAGAGGAGAAAAGAAAGAAAAGGAGAGAGAGAAGACTGAATGGACCAGATCTCTGTTTTTACTTTGGTTTTTCTATTCCTCATGTCACTCTCCCATCGGGGGGGGCGGAGCTCTTTAGGCCTCAAAAATCAGAAAGCCCTGCTAGTGACCTCTGACCTTTTCCCTCCCACTCCCAACCCAGAGACACGGTTCTAGTTTTCTATAAAAAAATCTATCTATTTATCATTTTATTAATCGTCAGCAAATACCACCAGTGTTAGGAGCCATATCCCTGCTTTTACATTTTTGTTGTTTAAAATATTTTTAAATATTGATATTTTTAAATATTAATACAGTTGTAAAAATAAATGAAACCGTTACTGTCACCGTTTCCTAATTTCACCAGAAACTGGTTCTGGTGACGGCAGACAGAAAGCCTTTAAATTCCTGATTCCTTCAATAAACAACTGGCTGTTTCCTCAATTAACCCAGATGTTTACTCAGTAACCCTGAAGACATCAAGCTGGAGAATCTCCGCTCACTCC
>NW_015150957.1:587226-590208 GCF_000732505.1 Cyprinodon variegatus
GGTCCATACCTGAGGTTCTGGTAACTGATCATCTTTTAATGCAGGTTGTCTCTTATAAAGTGACTTATATTCTGTGCAAAGAAAAACAAGATTGTGATCTGATTCCCCAAGAGGAACCTGAACCTTACTTCAGAGATATGGGAGTCATTGACATTTGCATAAAATAAGCACAAAGTTTAGTTTTCTGATGGAACGTTGGTAGTATAGCAGAGAGTAGCAGTCATTGCCACAAATACATTTGGCTGTTGTGTCTGTAGCTTAGCAACAACATAACTGATGACATCACATGCAGTGTTGGCAACAGCAGAAGGTGGAGTATAAACAGTCACTAAAAGAACACTGCTGAACTCTATGGGCAAATAATATGGCTGAAAATATTCCAATTTCTCTAAATGAGTGAAAAGCTAATTTGATCAGATCCCAAATTCCTTCAGTTAAACTTTGATTTTCAAACTCAAAATTCATCTTAAACTGTAAAATGGTTTCAACAGTTTTCCCCTTCATCTTTGTACATAGTAGTTAGTTTAGTTTAGTTGAGTTTTACTAGTCCTAGTTGAGAGTGTTAAACTGAAATATGTTTGACGTGGAGCTGAATGATTTTTGTTAATAAAATCTAATATTTTGAACAGAAGTTGTGGTGAATTTATTCCATTAATTTGCAGAAATAACTGTTTGACCATGATTAGTGCTCGAATCACTCTTTCATTTATTGTTCTAACACACAGTTAGGACTGTGTGTCATAAACACTATATAACAGCTGAAATAATATCTGATTAAATAAGATATTTTCCATCCATACCGGGGAGGAAATATGTCAGAAATATAAATTCCTGGTGGGGAATTTAATAGAATATAAATCCACAACATCAACATGGCATCCCACCTGGATGGGCACGATGCATTGCTGATATTCCGGCTGGGTCCTTGCTTTGGCTTAGAGTTCCTCTAACTGGTTTCCTATAGATCTGACTTTGAACATGATGACTGATGGAAAAGACGACTTAAACTTCCTGCTCCTGTCTCTTGTCCTTGCCTCTGCTCTTCCTTCCCTGAGCAGCTACTTGCAGAAGTAGTTGAATTATTATTTCAGCTTTAGAGATGTTAAAGATGCAGTAGATCTTTTCTGACTAATTTTTACCATGTGGCGTAAAGATCTGCCCACATCTGTGTAGCGAGCAGTGAAATAGAAGGTCTGGAAGTGAAACTAAAATAAATGGTCCCCGCTAAAGTGAGAAATCAATGAATGAACCCAACCAATCACAAAAGACGGTCCGTTGTACACGATTGGTTCCTGACACGTCAATCATGGTCGTCTCCTTGTCCCTCCCCCCTGTGCGCGTACCCTGACACATGAACGAATCGCCCCCCCAATGCTCGTACAGGACGCCATGGCTGGAAGCTAGCCACTGTTATGCTGCGTTCACACCTAAAGCAGCAGGAGCAGCAAAAACGCGCGTGCTGCTTCATTTCTGATGCTTTTACAAGTTTAGTTCTGATGCTCGGCTGAAGCATCTTTGTTAGGGACTGGACCAGCAGAGACCCATGAGCCACCCGTCCTCAGCCGGAGTAGGCGGGCTGGGGCCCGGCGGTGTCCAGGCTACAGTTACCGGGTCAGGTTTCGTCACTCCGTCCATCGCTGGCTCCCTGCTTCGACTACATGCTGCACTGTAGTCGACAAAAATCCTGGACAATTTTGAAATTCCCCCGGGAAATTTTTCCAGGGGGAATCTATCGGATACTTTGTCCGATCTACAAACAGAGAAACTAAAGTTCTCCTAAAGAAGAATATCAGGGTAGATGTAGCAGAGTTACTCCAACATGCAGCCACTTTCAGCTGCGCGACTCTAGAAAGTGTCCCTAGAAACACCAGGAGCTGCTGATAGAACTGCCCCATCAGTCCACATGAGCAGCAGTTACCTTCAGGAACAGGAAAGAAGTTTGATTCCATCGACTCGCTGGATGTCTGCAAATAGGGGTCTTTTTTAACTGGGTCTCCTACAGCAGCATCATTGGTTAAGCTTATTCAGGATTATAAGGTCTAAACTCTGGATTATGGGCTCCGTTCAGAGGAACCTCCATCTGAGTGAGATGAAGGGTTAACCCTAACCCTGCAGGGACTGATGGATTTAATCAGCCCTGAGGTGAAGAACAGAAGGAGACGGAAACATGTTACCTGAACAGGCGGGTTTATAGCGGAACATCTTCATCAATCAGGTGTGGATTATAATTACAGATCAAAAACACTCTGATCTAGTGCCAGATCTATTTACTTCTACAGTGATCACCAATAAAGATAATCACTCGCAAATCAAACACTGAAATGTTTTACACAAGAAAAAAACAAGTAAAACCAAGAATAGTTTTTAAATAACGATAAAATCTGTTATAGTTTTATAAACCATCCAGTTCTGCCCGGAGGGAAAAGTAATAAAACATCAAGAGTTTCCTGATAATGAGTTTATAGTTCTGTCATAGAAATCTAGATCTATAACCTTTGGACGTTCCTGGGGGTTCGGTGGACGGGCGGACAGACGGACAGACGGACGGGGGGACAGACGAGAGGACAGACGGGGGCACAGACGGACGGACAGACGGGGGCACAGACGGACGGACAGACGGGGGCACAGACGGATGGACAGACGGGGGCACAGACGGACGGACAGACGGACGGACAGACGGGGGCACAGATGGACGGACAGACGGGGGCACAGACAGATGGACAGACGGGGCACAGACGGACGGACAGACGAGAGGACAGACGGGGGCACAGATGGGGGCACAGACGGATGGACAGACGGGGGCACAGACAGGGGCACAGACTGACGGACAGACGGGGGCACAGATGGATGGACAGATGGGAGGACAGATGGATGGATAGACAGACGGGGGACAGACGGGGGCACAGACGGATGGACAGACGGGAGGACAGATGGATGGACAGATGGGAGGACAGATGGATGGATAGACAGACGGGGGACAGA
>NW_015150957.1:592281-596803 GCF_000732505.1 Cyprinodon variegatus
TACTTTTCGTACAAAACTTAAGGTCAAAATGTAAATCTGATGTTTAGACGATACATGCATGTTGACTATAGGTATGCTGGTCTGACAGAGCAGCGGATCTTTGGACAAAAACACATCAAATGAGCAGAAGTACCACTATATTGTCTACAGAGGTGAACAGTTCTTATCATATTTACTTATGCATTACTTTAAATTGTATTTCTTCTGAACTACAACCATTTATTTTTTCACTTGAGCATGATAGATATCCATCGTTCTTCTGTAACGGTGGGGTTATATCATATTCCTGTGATCTTTTAATTCTCTGTATTTTAGAGCTATTTAAAGCTATAAGATTGTCATAAATATAAGAAATCTTTAGTTATTTTTTTTCTAAGTGAATTGGAGGTAATCATTTCTCTGTCGGCCATCTCCTTGTTTTTATAGTGGAAATTAATTTTAAAAGTTTCTCATTTTTTAAATACTGCAGAAATCGTCACCTGATCGATTGAATCCACCTTGTTCTTGTTTCCTAAATGATTCCCTGTTTTTCCAAATGATTCAATCCTGGATCAACCCAAGAAGGAAGACTTTGGAAATGATCAATTATTGTTTCTAGAAAAGAATATTCAGTTTACATTTTTGTTATTCGTTTTGGATTGTATGCTAATTATTTTATATATTGCTAACTATAAAGTTGCTCTTTAAATCTAGATGATGTTTTATACTTGGCATAAAACCTACTTTAGAAAAGAGAGCTGGACTGTGAACATAATGCTTTTCTGGATCCAGTATGACCCATTTCCAGATGTTTTCCAGCTGTGTCGCCCAGTGATGCAAACATCCAAGGTTCCAATAACTCATTTCAGGGAGATGCTTAATAAACAGGATTGGTCTTTTATTTTTAATACTTTCGATCTTGTAGCCTTGAACATCGGTTGTTCTTTCTGTTTTCAGCATACAGTGCACCTCGCCATGATGTCATCATTCCTCACCATGGCCGGTTCTAGACAGGGGCCAACATGATGTAATAATGTAAAATCAATGTAAAAAACAAACAAAAAAAAAAACAGTGTTCCCCTTTAAGTCAAAAATATGTAAAATTCCTAAATTCTAAATGTATATTGACCTCATAAGAAATAGAATTTTTATTGAACCTAATTGAAAATAAATTTCCCTTCATGCAGCTATATTAATATATTTGAATCTCTTGCCCTGTTTTTTATTTCATGCTTTTCTGGGCCCCCATGAAAACACCCTGGCCCCCTCCTGGCCCCCTGGTACATTTGGTCTAGATCCGCCACTGTTCCTCCCCTTCACTAGACGTGGATATACTTTAGTATATTCTGCTCTAAAGTTAGTCCTTTATTTTGGTTTTTTCCTCGAGGATTGACCCTCTGCCATTTCCCAGGATGCACTGCTTTCAGTGGTAACTAGGTGACTGCCAGAGAGGAACCAGAGAAACTTATCGATCCAATCAGCGCTCTGATCAACCAGTCGCCTGGAACGCTGGTTGATCAGAACTTTGGACAGAAACGCTGCACAGGTTTCACAGCAACCTCCTCCCCACACCCCCCTCTCTATTGTTGTTCCTGCACAATGGTAGTAGTTCTAATCCGCACGAATTATTGCCTCCTCACTGTCACTGGCATTAAAAAACACCACCTCATATAGTCTAAAATCTGGGATAATTTATCCGACTCGCGGGCATCAGTGAACAGCTATCGATATCAGAGAGACTCCTGGAACTTCCAGGAGACCTGGAATGTCTGGTACTAGAGGTTAAAATCCTGCACAGCAGGGCCGTCGTTCCTCACAGGTAGATATAGTTTTGCTAATGCAATTTTCTAACAAAGATTTCTCCACATTAGTTTATCAACTCGATTGTGTAAATCTTTAAATATACTTTTAGGTATTGTATTAGGTAACATTGTCATCGGATAGAGAATTCATTTTGAACAGCTATACGCCCCAACAACAACAACAAGGGGAACGTTTAGCATTTCTGAAGGGCTAATTTCACTTGATCGATCATTGGAATTAAATTAGCTTTAAAAGTATTTCAACCCTTTGGGAGAAAGTTTAAATACATTTATCACAGGATCCCTCTCATCCCCGACGCCACCTAGTGGTAATGCAGCAGACTTTCTTATATTAATTTTATACTCCTAACATTTACCAAATGTGTTTATTATGTCGAGAACATTAGGAATCGATTCCAATGAATCGTTGGAAAAATGTAAAACATCATCTGCATAAAATGAAATGACTAATGTTCCACTCCTGATACCACAGATGTGAGGCTGACTTCTTACTGCTTCAGCTAGCGCTTCATCTACTGAGGCAAATAAGAGCGAGGACAGACGGCAGCCCTCCAGCGCTAAAGGGGGATATGTTAGTCCATTCCATAAGATCGCAGCTTACAGAGAGGTGTAGAATAACTTCACCCGTCCAGTGAAAGGGCCCCTCAGTCCAAAACGTTCCAAGAGTTTGGAAATAAATCCCCATTCAGGGCAGTCCAACGCCTTTTCTGTTTGAGTGAAACAACCGTAGCATCCAACCCTTTAAGTTTTATTATACTTCCTTAAAATGTTATCAGTCTTCCACAAATCCTGTTTTATCCGGTTCAATAACAGAGTGTCGTGGTTCTTCCCTTTTAGGAGTTTTTAGTTTTCAGTTATTCTGTTTTGTTGATCTTTGGTTTATTTTCCATTTATATTCCAGCAGTCTTTAGTTACTCTCTGCTGCCCCCTGGTGCTTGTTTCCTTCCCCCTGGCTTCCTTCTAGTTAGTTCCATTCACACCTGATCCATATTCAGCTCATTAGTTCTGTTCCCCGTATATACTCCACCTGGTTCCAGGTAGTTGTTGCCTCCCCATGCCAGTTTTCCCTGATGTTTCGTATTTATGGTTGTCAGTATTTTGTATGTTGGATTTCTGCCTCATTAAATCTATCAGACTCACCTCTGCCTCCTGGTCTCTGCATTTGGGTCCTTTAAACACCTCCGCCCAACAGTAACAGGATTTAAAACAGGCTTTAATCTCTTTCCTAATATTTTAGGCAACTTTTTATTTTCTATACTTTGTAAGCTGATGGGGCGATCTGAAGAAGGTTCCTCCGGGCCGTTACCGTGTTTATTGATACGTTTTATACCAGCAGTTTGGATCAAACAAGGTCATTTTTGAATAGAAAGCGAATAATTATACATTTCAAATAATAATGGTTGTAGGATATATTCTAAAGCAGCGGCTTTGCCTGAAGGTAAGGACTCTATAGCTTCAATTATTTCTCTTATCAAAATTGGTTTATTCAAGGTCTGTTGCTGTTCTTCACTAATATATAGCAACGTAATGTTCTCAATAAAATCGATTTGAGTTTGGTCCTCCTGTTTTTCTGATTTGTATAATGACTGAAAATATAAAGTATATTAGTGATTTCTCCTGAGGAGAAATGTCTTTTACCATCTGCATCTTTAGAGGCATCGATTATTGTTTTATGTGCTTTCTGATTATTAGACAGAAAAGGACCAGGCTTCTTATTTTATTCATAAAAGCAAAGTGCTAAATGCTGCCTTAGCGCTGATCACCTCTTCATAATTTGCCTGTAATGGGATATTTTTATGCTGTTGTTCAAACTTCCAATTCTTTCTCTAAATGTGTTTTCAGCATATTTTCTTTTTCTTACAGTGGGATAATCTTCCCTTTCAGGTTAGCTTTAGTGCTCTCCCAGAATATCACTGGGTTAACTTTACCATTATTATCATTTCCATTAACTGGGACAATGCTTCTCTTAATGTGGATCGGACAGAACACCTCTGAATTTATGTGCCTGAGTTGGAAAGTTAAATTCAGGGTCTGAAATGTGAAATGAACCTATTTTATACTCGTTAACTGAAGAAGCTAAAGTGTGCTAAAGTCTTAAAAATGAATTATGGGGGTTTGAAAAAAATGAATAATCTTTAACCGCTGGGTTCCTCATGCGCCAAATGTCAACCCTCCCCATATCATTAATTCATTGGTTTAAGCTTTTATTCGTAGGTTTAGTTTGAGGAGGTTTATCCTAGTTAGAGTCCAACACTCAGTTCCAGTCCCCATATATATTATCACTGGAATATGTAGAAACCAGTTCAACCAACTGGGACTAAAAGCTTGATGGGGAGTTAGGAGGAGGATATATGTTCAATATCTTAATACTTTCTCCATTCAAGTCACCTTTGAGGAAACCATGGCAACCATCAGACTGTTCAGTGTCCATCTTTACAGATGATTGTTTCCATTCATTAAAAAACTTTCCTAATCACACATTTAAACATTTCTATTTCAACTTTTTTTATTCTCATTCCACTGTCACATGTACAGAGCAATGAAATTCCCTCTCTGCATTAAACCCCTCCCCTTGGGGAGCAGTGGGCTGCCATTGTGCGGCTCATTGAACACTTATTGAAGCAGGAAGTAACAGTCAGGCTCCCCGTCAGCGAGTCGAACCCTGGTCTCCTGTGTGACGGGCTGGGATACCTTCCACTATACTAACAAGGATCCATTGA
>NW_015150957.1:598758-600155 GCF_000732505.1 Cyprinodon variegatus
GTTACCTGGCAGATTATGAGCCTCCACCTTGTTACCTGGCAGATTATGAGCCTCCACCTCGTTACCTGTCAGATTATGAGCCTCCACCTCGTTACCTGGCAGATTATGAGCCTCCACCTCGTTAAAGTCCTGGAGCATCATGGAGCCCCATCACTCTCTGATGGAGCCTAAAGAAGCGACAGCACGAAATAGAAAAAAGTCCTTTTAAGGGATGAAAAACACTAACTTTTAAATCTAACACTCCCAACAAACCTTTACATTGTAATTGTCCCTTCTGGCTTTCCTTAGAGGTTAACAAGTGGTCCTATTTAGGCTTTTCTGGAGTGATAAGATTTGAGCTTAAATGTTATAACTGATCGTCAGAGCAGGAGGTGTCTGCCGGGGTGAAGGTCACCTGAAGGAGGTTTGTTCCTCTGCTGAGAGACTCTGGGTTCTGGTTCTGAAGGACTGACCAGTCCGGATTGGATTCTGTAAATACAGTTTCTGGTTTGTTCGATGACAAACTGTAAAAAATAACCACAGGGAAATCCTGTAAATATTTCTGCTAAGGAACTTACATGCAACCCTTAACAATGTGTTCTTTATTTGAACAAAATGTTTATCCTGTAAAGATGTTTAGTGTCTGCAGGCAGCAGAGGCCCAAACATCTGCTTCCATAACGCCGCCTCCTCATCCCACTAATGAGGTAGAACAAACACCCTGATGCAACGCTTACATAAGGGTCATGGTAACAAATCAGTATGCCAGTAAAGTTCTGTCTTCCATTGAACAAGATATATTTCTTTCTTTCTTTCATTATTGATGTTGTGAGAGGAGTTTTCCCCTGAAGGCAGACTCAGATTCCCAGAGCCCAGCTCCACTTCAAAGGCTCCTCTATAATGGAGTCTTCTCCTCTCTCATCCCTCCGCTCCCTGACTCTCTGCACTGCGTGCTCCATCTCCCTCATTTACACTTTCCTTCCCTCTGTGTGTTTATTGGACCTTCACTTGTAGCAGATAGTAAGATAGCAGCAGGAACAGACAAATGCTTATTTCTGGTTTGTCTTTGATTAGGAAAAACAAAACCTTTTGGTTGTCATGAATATAACATCCACCCTACAGCGGAAACCAGCTGCAAACACGTTACACTGGAAGACCCCCGAACCATCACCCTCATCTGTAGATCCTCTTTGCATTGTCTGTAGATCTAGATCAGGATTCTAACTGGGAGAATCCACAGTGGTTAGCCTGGTAAGCCTGCGAGTTGGTCTAGCCTCCATCAATGCCCCAGGCCCTAGAACTGGCTGGCCAATCACAGCGCAGAGATGTGTTTTTTGGATGCAAAGTGGGCGGGGTTTTGAGGGTGTGACGAAGCTGCTTGACTACTGTGTTAGAAAGTTAAGCAGATAGATTTACTTT
>NW_015150957.1:600534-601973 GCF_000732505.1 Cyprinodon variegatus
GCAGATCTCTTTCCAGTCTATTCATCACCATTCTAAAAGCTCGACAGACTCCATTGGATCTCCGGTTTAATCAAAACGTTCACTTCAACTTTCTGTCATTTTTCTGCCAATGTCAACGGCTGATTGGAACTTAGGAAGAGTTCAAATATAGTCCATGATCTCAACAAGTTATCCACCGCTCACATCACAGGCTGTTTGTTTACGCCCCCCCACCAGCTTCCTACGTCAGTCAGTGGCTCTCATTGGTCAGAGCGTTGGCCAATAGGCAGAGACATGGTTTGAACAACAATCTTCCGATGTCTCATTCATCAGGGCCATCTAGTCTGGTTTATCAGGTAACAAATTGGTCCCATTCAGAGACCAGCCCATAAGGAGGCCTAGAGCTGCCGCCTACGCCCAATTCTCTAATGACTAATCTTAACGACTAGTTTCCATAAACATCCCCCCGTTGGGTGCTGGCAGAGTAGCCATACTGTGTCTGTGCGTGCTCGAACGATAGACCCTCAGTCTGCTGCCGTCTAAAGAATCATTCCTCTAAATGTGCGTGCACAGCGTTAGTGGCGGCAGCACCACTGATGACCGGTTATTCTGAGATCAGTCTGACTGATCCCTGATATGAGTTGCTTTGTGGGGCTGATTTTAAAATCATTCATGCTTTTCCTTGCAAGGAAAACTGACACGATGATAAAAAATCAAACAAGCCTTCTTTAAAATAATAAAAGCTAACATTCATTCATCAGAGGAGGTGCATGACCTCCCAGCATCTGACTCTGGATCAGTCACCTGATGTGCAGCTTTGCTGCCATCTGTCACGCCCCCCTCCTTTCTTCCACTGGCATCACTACGCTCTGTTGGACCGGTTTACTTCCTGCTTCTCTGGTCGCACTCATTCAACTGAAGAGCCTTAAATCCACCCCCTCCCTGGCACCTCAGGTGTGCCCCAGGGCTCTGTCCTGGGGCCCCTCCTCTTCATCACATACCTATGCCGATGGCACCCAGCTCCTCACCACAAAACCGACGTCTTCTCTTCCGCCCGCCTCCCTCACAGATTGCATCTCTGAAATAAAAGCCTGGTTCGATTAAACAGCAGTAAAACTGATGTTCCCCTAATTGGAACTAAATCAACTCTTTCCAAAGCCAACATCTTCTCACTTACTACTGTCAGCTCCTCCAGCTCACTGTCCCCTCAGGTTAAGAGTCTGAGTTTCATCCTCCATAGCACCATATCCTTTCATTCCCATATCAATAACATCAGCTTTAACACTAGTCTGCATACTTCCACTTCAGAAGCATTAACTGCTGCCTCCCCGCGCTGCTCCACTTTCAATATATGCCCTCCGATCCTCATCTGCTTTACATCTGGTTCTGGTTCTGCTGGAGGTTTCTTCCTGTTCAAAGCATGTTCTATGTCTAATAAAGTCCAAGAGATGCATTGTTTT
>NW_015150957.1:603165-604212 GCF_000732505.1 Cyprinodon variegatus
TGACAGTTGCCTTTTGTATCTATGCTTCTTTTTCTATGTCTGCTTCTGTCTCCAGTCGGCCTTAGCAGATGGCCGCTCACACTGAGCCTGGTTCTGCTGGTTCTTTCTTCCTGTTCAAAGCATGTTCTATGTCTAATAAAGTCCAAGAGATGCATTGTTTTTGGATTATCAATGAATACAACTTATTGCTTGTTGCAATTTATAGGGGAAAAATACTGTCTACTAAAGGTCATACAAAATTTGAAATGAGGATCTCCTGCACAGCCTTTTATTTCCGTGATTATAAAAAAAAAAAAATCCCTAGGGCCTCATGCACACAGATTTGCATGAATTAACTTCCAAAACAAACAGCTATCTGAGGGCAATGCAAATGAGTAAACGGATCTAGAGGTAGGAAGCTGTGAATATGCCTCTATCCAAGATCATTTCTGTTATACACGCCAACCAAAATGAAATTAATACGCAAAAAGTAATACCAGACCTTTGACTTGACAGATGGATATAGATGGACAGGATGTGCAGGATGTTTATCCCTGCCTGTTAAAACAGGCACCTCTGCCAAGCAACACATTTTGCCCAATATTGTGACTTCTACCTATAGCTAAAACTCTCACATGATCTGGATCACTACTGAATCTTCTATGGATCGTTCCTTGGCATGAAATGCACCTCTGGTAAAAATGCCATTAACATCCACCCATACCTTTCCAAGTTATCCTGTAAACAGACAACCTTGGCAGAGGCATCAATGTTCAGGTGTAACAGTTGGAAATGCTCCTAGACCAGGAGGGTGGAAACATAGACTTAACTCAGATAGAATTAGATTTTATGTGAAGCAACATCTGAGTCCTATTTTCATGAACTGCTATTGATTCAAACATACTATTATTGTTAAATGAATGGAGAAGTACACTAGAGAAAAGCTGGAGTGAGACGTTTAAAGTTCTTTGGGGGGGGTATAATATTCAGACACTAGAGCAGTTGTCGACACACTCCCATCACTTTTCTACTTTGTGAATTTTCAGTTTTTCCCTCTGCCTGGATCCA
>NW_015150957.1:605283-606173 GCF_000732505.1 Cyprinodon variegatus
GAAAAATTCAGACACGACTGGAGAATCGTCCCAAAAAGGGCAAAAGACTGTAGAGTGGACGCCCGGCTTTAATAAATGCTTTTTTGAGCTATCTGCTTTAAACAGGATCTTCTGCTCTGAGTCTCGACACAAAGTCTCCAACTAGAGCTGCTTGTTTGGAGACTGAGTTGCTCTGAGGCAGAGATGTCTGATCAGCTGATGACTCCTGCCTGCTGGAAGCTGCTCATCCAGAGGCTGCCTTCATCCCTGGGAGCATTTTGCCACCTGCTGGCTGAAGGCGGGAATCACACCACCAACCTCTGCACGTGTGTGCAGGATGCACGGTGCAGCAAAGTCCATCATGACAGAAAAGCTTTGAAACATTTATAAAAGTAGAAATGCGCACAGAACTGATTATCATAAGAAATGATAAACAGGAATGTTTGGAATAAAAAACTGCTAATAAAAACAGAAAGACTGTGGAGAATAGAGCGTTTCATTACTGGATGCTGCCTGCAGGGCATCGGCTCCTCATATCTTCTGAATCACTGATATTAATGATCATGTTGAAGTTGTGATCTAGTGAAGTTCACACCAACCAAAAATAAGGTCCTGGTCCTGTTTCTCTGCTCTGCAAAGCATCGCTTTAACATCACAGTCAAAGATTTCTGCAGAAATAAGTCCCATCAAACATCTAAGCAGGCATCAGCAACAGCTGAAATGTCCATCTTATTCCTGCAGGCATCTCAGAGGACAAAGCTGCAGCATTAAAAAGCCCCTAAAGTCAATCAGGAACATTTCCACAGCAGGGAGCTGTTTCACTGAGCAGGAGAACATCAAAGAGCGGCATGAAGAGCTCACTTCTCCTGATGGATCATCTCAGCAGGTCCAAACACTCTGCTGCACATCTG
>NW_015150957.1:606644-607933 GCF_000732505.1 Cyprinodon variegatus
TTTCAAATGGTTTGCTGCTGTCTGTTTGGACCTTTCTGAACATGTGCAGCACTGCGTGGTGTTAAATCCCCCCTGGCATTAGATCGAAAAGAAAATGGTTCAGTCTAAAACAACTGTTTTTTCTCTATTCTTCCCCCTGGTTGCTCCTCTTGGACAAGAAAGCAACCATATCTATCTTTTCATGCCTTTCTGAAAGATCCAGGCAAAGGAAGGAAGGCAGTGAGATGAGACGGGGGTCCAGACTTCTGCATTAAGAAAAGCAATACTGTCAATGAGATCTGTGCTGTGTTTTAGCTAATTATAAAGGCCTGTTTTCTAGTAAGACCTATTTTGTGTAAATTAATCATGTTTTATTTCAATCACATAGTTCAAAATAGTCTTAATTTTTTTACCCAATAGTATTTTTGTTTTGAACAACAGCAACAGAAAAGAGAACTTTTAACTTAATACTCTGAGCTCTGTGAGCGATAACCTGGAAGCTGCTGAAGTCTGCTCTGATGCATGCTGGGTAAAGAGGGAGGACCCAGAACAACATCCGGGGACTTTGTCTGTTCTTGGTCTTCTTGTTCTTCTGAATTGGAACAGTACTAGGGCTGAGGATGATGGCGTTTCACGAGTACAGGATAAACCTTTTAGTTTTAGATTTAACCTTGTATATTAAAGGTATATTGGAGCACTTTGGTAAATTTTTTAAAAGACCCGCCCTCTTCACTTTAAATTTTAAAAAATGCACATGCACGAACCTCTCCCGAGAGGGAATGCTTATTAAATGCATGCACAAGCCCTTTTCTCCTCGTGCACGCTGTGTTTAAAAGTTGCTGCTTGCATCGCTCATACAAGCTTACTTTCCAAAAGAAGATTCTAAATTTTTCCAGTATGTCAAACTGAAAATGCGAGCATGTAGGACAGCCTTACATAAACATATCACCAGAATGCTCTGATCTTTATATTGGAGAAACTAGTCAACCTCTCCACAGATACATGGCCCAACACAGAAGAACAACCCCCTCTGGACAAGACTCTGCACTACATCTCCACTAGGTATTCCCATAGTCGGTCCTCGAGGTCCACTGTCTTGCAGGTTTTAAAGGTTTCCCTGCTTCTCTACAGCTGATTTTCTTTAATTGCTGATAAACAGGCTTTTGCTGAACTGCAATTCTCATAATCAGCTGTGCTAAAGCAGGGAAACCTTTAAAACCTGCAAGACAGTGGACCTCGAGGACCGACTATGGGAATACCTAGTGGAGATGTAGTGCAGAGTCTTGTCCAGAGGGGGTTGTTCTTCTGTG
>NW_015150957.1:612182-614257 GCF_000732505.1 Cyprinodon variegatus
CTCCACATAATCATACCTGCTCTCCATGATTGTGGTATAAATTTCATAAGTCTGGGACAATAAATGTGAAAATAAGGAGGCGAGGGAATCATTGGCAGGTTCCAGGTTCTAAGTTTAACAAATAAAATGTCAGAAATGACCAAGAATGGAGCTGATAGCAAAATGGGGAATCAGCATCAACTGAGCAGAGAATTTATTCATCCACACTGACTGAAGCACATCGACTGAAATGTGTCTCCATACAAGAAAAATCCTATTAATTCGAATTTATCTTTCCACCAAAACTATCAATTTAAGGCATCCATGTATAAGAAATATGAAAACATTAAGAATGTTTAAATAATTCAATCCGTTTTCTCATCAGTGGGCGTGAGTTTAGGGCGATGCGCGCTCCCGCCACAGGGGAGGTCATTCTGGACACGACGGATGAAACCTGGGGCAGAGAATCGAAGCAGGGGCGGATTTAGGAAATCTGGGGCCCTAGACAAAGATAGGCAAGGGCCCCTCTGAATTGAGACGACAACTCATAAAACAGACCCATTAAAGCGATACAGACATTTTATTAGAATAGACACACAAACTAAATTTTGACTGCCCTTAATGATGCTTCATATTTTTATATTATGTCTACAGAAAAATAACAATTTAAGATATCTAATATCACATTTTGGAGAGCCATCTGATCTGTCATTTAACGTGTCACACATACGGAATTACAATCAAGATATTTAATTTAATTTGAACTAGTCAAAACTATATATATTTAATATCTGAATTATAAAATATCCTCCTGGCGTGTCACTGAGCTGTCCTAACAGCTGCCTGCAGAATTTTGCGTGGCTGCAATGGTACTGGCTCTTCTGGACAAAGTTGTTTCAAAATCCACAATATAGAAAGACCTGAGCAGTATGGGATGTGCAGAGGACAGGAACTTTAAGTCTGCTTTAGAAATCCATCATAAATAGTTGCAGGGAAGTTAGTTTGATGTTGGATATTCAAGCTCTGCTGAGTTAGCGGCGCCTCTCTCACCGTCGATCTCATTCAGAAGCTCAGACTATGTATACTTCCAATAAAAAAATATCCACCATGTCCCTTCTTTTTTTTTTACAACTCGACTACTGGAAGTAATCATTAGTTAATTTTTTTTCCTCCCCTTCAGAATGATGCCTTACTTTGTTTTGGACATTCCCCTAAATCCTAATGAAACATTAATGCTCATTGTTTGATCAAATGTAAAAACTTCCTGCAGGCATAAGGTATTGATGCCTTTAACTGCTGAAAAGCTGTTGGGCCTAAAAAAAACGGTCTCTATCTTTAGAAGCAGAAACCGTTAAATAAATGAGAAATGTTTCTCATAACTAATGTAATTAATTAAAAGTGGGAAAGTCAGAACAAAATCAGGTTTAGTTACTTTTACTTGATTACTTTCAGTAATTCCTTTTAGTGAATATCTTGCTGTGTTTGTAGCTGTTTGGATAAAATGAATGAGCAGTAGTGTTTGAAACTTTGCACTAACTGTTTCAGCCGTTCCTGAGCTGAAGTTTTTCTATTGGACGTCACCCGCCATGTTGAATATTACATAAAAAAAACAAAGCTCTGCAAATAAAAAGAAAAAAACAATTTTAGTTACAAATAAAACATAATTTTTTGAAACCAGACTCCCATATTTGGGATAATGTTGTTTGTTTGCAGTTTGTTGGTCTTAATTCCTTCCTAGAAGAGCTCGAATAAATCACAGATTTTAGCAGCGTTTCCGTGGTTTTGCTGTTTTTCTGCTCTGAGTGAGCTTCCTGTCACAGAGAGGATCTTTGCTGGTGGCAGGACGACCGTGTCGCAGCAAACCTGAGAACATTTCTCCATCAAGACGATGTATTTAAGGAGGCGAAGGATCATCTCTCTTTGCTGGATGATTCCAACTAAACCAGGAATATTTCTCCAATATCAGATCAATAAAGTTCAATTATTATATCTTTCTTGTTAAATTCTGCCTTCTTGAGAATCTGTTATAATGTGAACTCTGTCATTGTCCATCCAGTAAACCTCAGTTTGTCTCTGAGCTTCATGGAAAAAGGTCT
>NW_015150957.1:615737-619947 GCF_000732505.1 Cyprinodon variegatus
TTAAATATTAAAGTGTGCCAGAGTTTTCTTTCTGAATAGGGGTGATTATTTAGAGGCTTTGGTCAATTCTTTATGCTTAGATGTAGGGAAAGGAAGGAGGTTTGAAAAGGAGTTTCCTCCCTAGGTTAAATAAGGGGAAACATAGATAAACAGGTCCTTATTGTGTTTAAGATTCTCACGTCCTGTCTCTGGTGTGAACGGAAAACAGTTGTCTGAAATGTTTATCTGAACGTATATTTATGTCTTTTGATGAAGTGTTTCTCTTGGAAAGACTGAATGTCCGTGTGTGAAGAGTCTTTATAATGCAAAGGTGGGGCAGGACCTAGTCAGAATCACACAGGGAACTGTCTTTGGCTGTTCTGTGTCATTCTCCTCTGCAGAGAGAAATAAATCATTTTCTTTCTTACTCTCAGTGCTTTTTTTACTCCACACAACCAAAGTTTATCTTGAAGAATTTGGGATGTGATTAAATAAGTTTTTTATTCATTTAGAGTGATTGGAATGTTTTTAAACCAATTCAATGAAAATCCAAGACATTGTTTGGCCAAATAATGTTTTATTAAATGATTTGCTTAGTGTCAGGGAGCAGTAATGCAAAGTCACAGGAGGTCATTTAAAAAATCTGGGCTTTATTGACCCCAAAAAAAGATGAACAAAATCCGTAACATGGCTATCTTCAGTGCGCTGCGCACCGCTGTGATGGCCCCTGCTCCCTTGCAATTCTGATGATCCTCTCGACTGCCAAGAACAGGGAATTTCATCGTGTTGCATTAGGCCTCAATAACTGCAGTTTTCAATGACCTCTGCTGATGTGGTAGATCTTGCGCTTTTGTTCAAAAGTCCCCAACCCTTTCAAAAAGCTGAACGTGAAACCCACTTGAAGGCGCTATTGACCTTAGCCTCATCAACATCAACAGTTGACATCAAATTAAGAAGGTGGCGAGCACAGCAATGGTGTCTGGCTAGTTGGTATTCCAGGCAGTCATCCTCATCAAGAATCGCTCCAGCTTAAACAAACTACATGCCTTTACTCTCCTGTTCTTCATCACTCCCAACATCATGGTCATCTTCGGCTTCATCTCTCTCGACAGGACCTGGGTTGTTGTTTTCATCAGTTTGTCCATACAGTTTAAAAACCTTTATGAAATTGGACCCTTTGTCAGTCGTGGTGCGTGTAATTTTGTTTCGTGTAATTTTTGTTAAACGCCCTGGCAAGGACAGAAAAGGTGTGTGGCCCAGTCATGTGTTTACAGGCTGGGGCTGTCTTTTCATACTCTGAGCGTCTATCCAATGTTACGCCAAAAAAAACAGGCCTGTATGCTGATCTGCAATCTGTTGTTGTACCAATGAAGTCGATTTTACTCATTGCTGCTTTGAGATTGTTTCTCATTTCAAGGGAGGATTTTTGAATTCTGCATTCATGATGACATTCACATTAGGCTGGAGATGCTGTATGCTGTTCCACCGTGTTAGTTGCACGTAGACCTTGCACAATAAAGTTCAGGATTGTTTTATCGACACTGGCCTGCTGCTCCATAATCTGGCTTTTTTGGGTGCTGGGCCTTGCTGTGGTGCTCCGTCTGCTTTTCTTTTGGGGGGGGGGCGTTGAAGTGAGGGCTTTGTATCTCTCTAGATGATTCACATGTTTTCTCTGCGAAATATACAACAAAACATTTAACAATTTGTTAATCACGATGGCCCTGTCAACATTATTACACTTTTGTTTAGCAACATTTCCTCTAAATAAACTAAGTGGCCACCATCTGACACAACACACGCTTGGGCACAATTACCCAGGGTTAAAACCTGATGAAAATATTTGGATATTGAATTCAAGCAATTCTGGAGAGATGACAAGAAGGAAGGCCATGAAATTGTTAATTCACTTTTGTCACTTAAAGGCAAAGTACAGTAACTATGCCAACATTGCAACTGAGTAAAGGGCCTTTTAAAGCCTTGGTATTAGATTGTATTACTGCAAATTTAACACAGCAATATCTCTAAAATGGGACACATTCGGAACATAAGGCTTTTTTTCAAGATTAAGGAGGTGTAACGAGGGCCGTTTTCAGTTTAAACTAATATTTTCCAAGAGACGTATGCTAGTTGCTGCAATTTGCCTTTGTAGGGCAGAATTGCTGAAGTTGGCTTCTGATTCAAGCTTCCGATTCAGCAAATTAATTTTTAGTGTCCGTGTCACACTAGATGTGGTCTACCTCTAAAACTACAACACTTAGACACGTCAAAACCTGGACTAGATTATCTAAACTACTTGTAGAATATTTAAAAGCATCGGGGCCAGACTAAATTACACATTTAATCTCACATTTAGAGTGGTTTATCAGGATATTTAGATGTAGCAACACTGGAGCAAAATGGATTAGCTCAGATAGCACCAGTCAAACATGTATATAAATGTACTCTTTTTCAGACCATATTGTCAAAAAATGTAGAGAATTTCTTTTTTTTTTTTTTCAAAATACTGTCTTGGGCTTCCGGTTTGCCATGCGGACAGGGTAGACGTAGCAACTGCTCCAGAAAACTTTTACCTATTAACTAAATTCACCCCAACGAAAGCTAATTTTACGTCACCCATCGATACCCAAACATCTTGGATAGTGCTTTTTTTTTACAGTACTTATTCACTAGTAATGGCCAGCAAAAGTGCAAAAGGAAGGAGGATGCAAGCTTAACGCTGGAGGCCATCATCGCACTGCTTCAGCAGCACGGGGAGGATCTGAAATCTGAGTTCAAATCTTCTGCCAACATGCTTAGCTCCAAGCTAGACCAGATGCGGCAGACCCTGGAGGAAGAAGCAGACCTATACCTATTCCATGACCACTAGGAGCAGTGGTTAGTTTGCTATTTATAGCTTGTTTTTTTAATTTGAGGTTGTTGGTTCCTGGAAGATTCGATCTCTGAGAATGTTAATGTTGAAGAGCTTGCTGCCACATTGCTGTTGTTTTGTTTTTTTTGTTTGGTAGCTGTTTATGNTCCTGCATTAAAACCTCTAGTTCCAGTGGGATGAAATAGACACTTCCTGTTGTCATGGTGACTAGTCGAATTGGTGTCTGATAAAGGCTTTTCATACTTGTTACACACGTGTTCATCTCTGAGTGGATCTACTTGGAGTTGACTGAACTAATTCATAGCAGCCGTTGTGAAACAGAAAACTCGGAGCTCCCGACTTTAGTCTGGATCAATTTAGAGTTGAAGATTTGAATCTGAATTTGTTAAACCTGCTTTATGAAACGGACCCCTGAAGTCAGATATGGGGACTGAGCTTTACGGTGTTTTAATTTAATTGATTCTGAATGTTTAACATTAGGGTGATGGGATGGAGGCTTTCCAGCCTGAAAGACTTTGAGCCAGAAAGCCGCTCAGCCATTAGGAAGCATTGAGTCTTATTTTTCTAAAAAAAACTGAAACGTGTTTTAGTTTCTCTCTGAAATCTGAATAAAAAATTTTTTTTCTAAAATCTACGAGTCTGTTAATAATCCACAGATGGAGGCGGCCTGTCACTCCAGCCTTCATCCACTAGATGGCAGTAAAACTCAACACATGTTTAGGGTTTTTTCTTCAAAATTTTATTTTGAAAAACCCTCAAAGATTGACATCATAGCTCCTGTCTCATTTCCAGCACATTTGTTTCCTTTATTTTCAGGCACATAAAGCGAGCAGTAAGGCACCTTTAATGAAGGAAGAACAAAACGCCTCTGATGAGTTTCACTCGTTAACAGGATCCTTTAGGCTTTGAGCAAATGTTTGTCATCCTGAAAACGATTGAAAAGAATTTTATTCTTTTTCACTTTAAATCTTAATCAGTGGGTTTGCCATGCGGACAGGGTAGACGTAGCAACGAACTGCTCCAGAACAATTCAACCTTTTAACTAAATTCGCCCCACGGAAAGTTAAGTTTGCGTCACCCAGCGATACCAAAACATCTTGAACGGTGCTTTTGTTTACTTATTCTCTAGTAATGACCAGCAAAAGCACGTAAGGAGGTAGGAAAGAGGATGCTAGCTTAACGCTGGAGGCTATCACCGCACTGCTTCAGCAGCATAGGGAGGATCTGAAATCCGAGTTCAAATCTTCTGCCAACATGCTTAGCTCCAAGCTAGACCAAATGCGGCAGACCCTGGAGGAACAAGCAGAGCGAATCTCCTCCTTAGAACTCGCTACAGAGGATCTGAGCCAGCGAGTGGCTAAC
>NW_015150957.1:620745-624033 GCF_000732505.1 Cyprinodon variegatus
CCTGTTAACATATTATTATTATTATTTATTTATTTTTTTTACAAATTGACCTATTCTGGCCATCCTTTTTTTGGTATTGGACTTTATGAATGAAGGAGCAGCTCTGATAACACCGGTTTGTTCTGTCCCAATAGTGTCGGGAGCCTCCTTTTATCTAGTGTGGTAGCTTAATTTTTTATCTTTTTATTATATTTTTGCTACATTACTATTTTCCCTTGGTGTGCTTGGTTGCCAGTAAAGTACAAGATAAATATTTACGTTGGGGTGGGGGGGTTATCTATTTCATGCCCACTAGGAGTAGTGGTTGGTTTGTTATTGACAGCTGGTTTTTCTTTTTTCTACTAATCTGAGGTTGTTGATTACTGGAAGATTCGATTTTTGAGAATGTTAATTTTGAAGAGCTTGCTGCCATGTTGTTGTTTGTTTGTTTTTTGTTTGGCAGCTGTTTATGTTTGGAGGGGGGGCTTAGGGGGGAGGCTAAGGTCACAGCCAGGGGTTCCGCATAGTACTTGTTCTTTACCTCTTTTTTCCTCAATCTCTGCCTGCCATACTGTTATTATTCCTATCAAAGTAAAACAGTACCCAAACTTTGAGACCATGAGTCGGTATTTAAATTTTCTAAGTTGGAATGTTAAAGGTTTAAACCACCCAGTAAAGAGAAGGAAGGTTTTTTCTCATATTAAACGATTTAATATAGATGTGGCATTTCTTCAAGAAACTCACATCAGGAGCTCGGATGGAGGACGTCTTCTAACATGCTGGAGGGGACAATGTTTTCATTCCCATTTTCAGGTTAAGGCACGAGGGGTCTCCATACTTATCAGCCAGAATACTCCGTTTGAGGCCGATAATGTGGTGGCTGATAAACACGGCCGATTTATAATGTTGAGTGGGAAGCTGTACGACACTCTGGTTGCTTTGGTCAATGTTTATGCTCCCAACATCGATGATGAGAACTTTTTTAAGCAACTATTCTCTTCATTACCAGACCTCAATAAATACTCACTGGTCCTCGGGGGTGATTTCAATTGTTGGCTGGATCCAGTTTGGGATCGCTCATCCCTTCAAAAGCAATATCATAAGCAAGTCTGCATCAGTTATACAATCCTTTCTATCTGAGTATGGGCTGTGTGATGTGTGGTGAACTCTAAATCCCAATAAGAGGGACTACTCATACTTTTCACATGTACACAAAACATATTCAAGAATCGAATACTTTATTACGGATGCTAAATGGCTACAGCAGATACGTTCCTGTGACTACCAAAGCATAATTATTTCAGACCACGCCCCACTCACTATGTCCCTGTCCCTTCCCCATCTTCCCCTAAGAACTGGACAATGGCGTTTTAATTCAACTCTGCTGTCAGATGAAAACTTTGTAAATTTTATTCAAGGAGAGATACGTTTCTTTTTTGCTACCAACTCTTCCCACGAAACCTCCAGCCTCGTGGTATGGGATGCCTTTAAGGCTTACATCAGAGGCCAGATTATTGCTTATTCAGCAAAAATTAAAAAACAAGCCACCTATGAACAGAACAACCTAACGCAGCAAATCAAAGAGATTGACATAAAATATGCTTTGAATCAATGTCCAGAACTGTTTAAAAGACGAGTTGAACTTAAAACAAGGCTCGACCTATTGACAGCACACTCAGCCGAACGCCTGCTTTTACATAACAAATCTAAATTTTATGTGCATGGCGACAAACCTGATAAACTGTTAGCAAACATGCTCAAGGGTTCTAGGGCAAGGCAAACTATCTCCAGAATTAGAAAACAAGATGGCAGTGTAGTCACAGACCATTGTCAAATTAATGATGCATTCAGGGACTTTTATGAGGAGCTTTACAGCTCACAATCACAAACCAATTCTAACATGACTGATGATTTTTTAGCTAAGCTTCACATTCCTGTAATCTCACCAGAATTTAAAAATAAGCTGGATGAACCTATTTCTCTTGAAGAAGTATCCCTAGCAATAGCCTCAATGCAACATGGCAAATGCCCAGGACCGGATGGTTTCCCTGCAGAATTTTTCAAACACGTTTCAGATTTACTCACTGTGTAGCTCAGCTCTACTTTTAGTGACTGTTTTAAACATGGATCCCTTCCTCAATCTTTCTACGAAGCTTGTATCACACTTATTCAAAAAAAAGGCAAAGATCCAGTGGAATGCACCTCTTACAGACCTATCTCCCTCTTAAATACCGATGTGAAAATTCTGGCCAAAATTATTTCCCGTAGACTTGAAACGGTTTTACCCTCAATTATTTCCAAAGACCAAACAGGCTTCATTAAAGGTCAGCACTCATATTTTAATATCAGAAGACTGCTCAATATCGTTTATTCTAGTGCCACAGATTCGGCTGAGTGTGTGGTCTCTCTGGATGCCGAAAAAGCCTTTGACCGGGTTGAGTTCGACTATCTATTCGTGGTCCTTAACAGATTTGGCTTTGGAGGAAACTTCATTTCATGGATTAAATTATTATACCAGCAACCATCTGCCACAGTTCGTACCAACCTTCAGATCTCAAAACCATTTAAATTACAAAGAGGCACCCGTCAGGGATGCCCTCTTAGTCCCCTGCTTTTCGATCTGGCCATAGAGCCCCTTGCCATTGCACTTAAAACCAGTAAACAGATATCCGGCATTTGGAGGAATGACATGGAACACAAAGTGTCGCTTTATGCAGATGACCTTCTACTTTTTCTCTCCAAACTATCAACTTCATTGCCTTCTGCTCTCAATATATTTAGCCAATTCGGTCAGATTTCAGGGTATAAGTTGAACCTTACCAAAAGTGAGCTTCTCCCCATAGGTAATGAAGTTAGCATGTCAGACTTTGCTAACCTGCCATTTAGAATTGAGAGACAAAAATTTACATACATCACAGTGACAAAAAAGCATAAACATTTGTTTAACAAGAATTTGATTAAGCTGTTGAACCAAGTGAAGGAATCCCTCACAAAGTGGACACCCCTTTCCATGTCCCTTGTGGGACGTATCAACTCAATTAAAATGAATATACTGCCCAAATTTTTATACCTTTTTCAGGCATTACCTATTTTTATTCCTAACACTTTTTTTAATGAGCTAGACTCAACTTTTTCATCTTTCATCTGGCAGGGTAAACGCCCAAGGCTTAATAAATTACAACTCCAAAAACCAACACAGCAAGGACGGTTTGCCTTCCCCAATGTTCCGTTCTATTACTGGGCTGCCAATCTTAGATGCCTAGTGTTTTGGTATTTCTATCATAATCGAGTGGGCTGTCCTGACTGGGT
>NW_015150957.1:624880-626366 GCF_000732505.1 Cyprinodon variegatus
CATTCTGCTCACTGTTAGCGAGGCGCACAGTTCTAATCAGGTGGAAGGGTGCGGCTCCTCCAACTCACAAACAGTGGTTATGTGACCTCATGTCATGTCTGAAACTGGAAAAAATTTAATTTTCTATCCAACATTCAACTGGTAAATTTGAGGAGATATGGGGGCCCTTTCTTGACTCATTCCAAAACTTACAATAATGCTCCAGATGATTTAAAGAAAAAAAAAAAAAAAGATTCAATAAAATGTGTTCTGTCTCAGTCAGGGATAGGAAAGTAGTGCGCTGACCTCTTGGTAGGGACCTGGGTGGGCTGAATGGGATTTTCTTTTATTTTTATTTTTTTGTAGTTTTTACTGTATTTGTTTCTATATTTTGTTGGATAATTATATATTTTTTGTATTTACAAACTGTATGTATAAAAGGAAAATTCAATAAAAAGACAGCGATTAAATCTTAATCAGTTCTCAGGTTGATTTATTTCATGTTTTTTTCAGTTTTTATTACTGGCTTAAACAAATAAACGATTCACATGGATCGGTTGTTCATTTTTACAGTACGATCAGAAATCGGCACCGTCAGAAACTGAATTTGACTAAAACCTGTTTTCGAGTAATTTTTTTAATTAAATGTAGTTTTTAAACTGAAATAGACTAAAAATGAATTATAAATCCAGAAAATGCAGACTCCATTGAATGAAATTCCTTTTCAAAGTGATTAATTTAATGTCAGATTCAGTCAGACGGTCCAGGTTTCTGTCCGTACTTCCAGACCTTTCCATGGCCATCACCTCATCAAGTCATCTCAGTGGGCTGGAAAAACTTATTTAGCATCACAGGCAGTTTGACTGTGATGTTCTGCAATGTTCCGCCGTATCTGCTCTTGCACATAAAGCAGAGAGTTTATGGAGGGAATTTTATGCCATTATTGTTGCAGGGGAAAAAAAAAAAAACATGTTTTGTGAATGAAAACAAAAAAACAATCCAGAAATAAAACTTTGAAAAACATATTTAAAAACGTTTTGTACAAAATCTTTGGAGTTTTCTTTTTATATTTAAATGTTTTAAATTATTTTCCTGATTTCTGTATTTCCTCTGTTGAGGGTTTTATCCGGTAGCAGCAGATTTAACCTACGTAACAAAGATGAGCGGAGCGGAGTTTCACAGTTTTCTTACTTTATTAATATCACGGAGTTGAACTTAAACATGGCATCTCCCTATTATCGCCTGAGCCAAACTGCACGTCTTGCGTGCTTACATCACACGTCTTATCACATACAAGTGATTGATTGGCTGAACCTACACAACATTCCCTATCAAAATAAGAGCGTCACATATTCACATTTAACACCCCCACTCGCTCTTATTCCATTACATAACATAGAAAACAAAATTACATAGAAAACAACTCATTAAATCTGAAAAAAGAACTCATTACATTCCATTACCAAACGTGTGTTGCAAAGTTTCTCAACTTCAGCTTAGTAGCTGG
>NW_015150957.1:628774-630042 GCF_000732505.1 Cyprinodon variegatus
ATCGCCTGACAGTGGGCTTTAATACTCGCGCTACTATGGAGCAGAGCCAGACCGAACTTCCCCGAACTCAAACCTTGTGGGCGGGATTAAGTTCGGACTGGCACCCAGGCTAGGAAAACGCCTTCGTCACAACGCAATTCCATTTTGCCCTTCTCTTGCTTGTAAGCAAAACATGCAGATCCAAACCCCTTTCTATGGGGGGAAAAGAGGAGACTAATGTAAAGTCTCCTCCTGCCATATAGAGCCTCTCCACTGCCAAGACCCCTGCAGTGCCTCCTCGTGGCCCTTGCTTTAGTAGTCAACATAAAACAAGGGCTATGAGAGTACATCTCAGCTGAGATGTAGGCGGTGCGCCTAAGGTAACTCTAAAGTGAGAAGGGATCTACCGTATTTTCACGACCATAAGACGCACCGTACTAAAAGGCGCAGTCTCAGTTATGTGTGCCATTTCTGTATTTAACACACACATAAGGCGCACCGGACTATATGGCGTGGGATTTATATACAGGTACATGTCCTCTACTACGTTTAAATACCTCTACTGTGTATTTAAAAATAGAGCGGGAGCAAAACTGAGTATGTTTGTGCTTTTTTCATGTATTTATTACAAAGTTTTAATCAAACCTGGGAGCTGGCCGTGAGACAGACATTGCGTCTCAATTCGCAGGCTGCGTACTTCGGAGTACGCATTATAAGGCCGGTGACGTCACAACGCTGCGCGGAGGCTGTCCCATTTGGCAACAATTCTGGGGACGCTTAAAATGCAGCCTTAAAATGCAGCCTTAAAATGCGTCCTCCATTTCCCCGAATTCTGAGGATGCATCGCTACCGTCCTTAGTGGCCTCGCCTCCTACTAGATTTCCCGAGGTGCTTTGCACGCTTTTTTTTTTTTTTTTTTTTAGTAGTTGAAGAAGAAGAAAAAAAGTCGGATTTTCGTACGATACAGACAACGGAAAGCAGCAGAAGCACCGGCAGTAGTGCGGAGAACACCTTTAAATGTAAGTAGTTTGTTTTTGTTTTTTTATCTGAACATCTATTAAAATACATGACGGTAACCAGAGGCGTGCACAGACATTTTGGGGGGCAGGTGCTCGGGAGGGGGGGAGGGCACTTTTTAGCGCATGTGGAACACTTAATTATTAAAAAAAATACACACGCATGTTGAATTAAATTTTACTTTTATTTGTAACATTCTCTAAACGTGAGTTTTCAATGGAAAAAGTCACACCACCAACAGAACAGACTAAAGCGTACTACTTTAAAGCAGC
>NW_015150958.1:0-1073 GCF_000732505.1 Cyprinodon variegatus
TCACTTTTTTGTTGGCAATTAATTGTATGCTTATACATTTATTGAGCATTTATTTATTTCTGTATTTATTTTTAAATACGGCAGAGTTGGTCCTTCATACAAATACTCCTCCAGATAATGGTCCAATGATCTGCAGGTGTGCAGGGAGGTGTAACGAAGACAGGGCGCCTCCTGGTGGTGGAGAAGAGGAAACACACAAACAGACCACATAAACTGGATTCCTAACAATTGTATAATTGTTTATATGTATTGTGCTATTAGCTAATTTGCACACTTGATTTTTCACGATCTTTGTTACAATTTCTAGTTATATGTTTTGTTTTTAAGAAACTTAAATAATAGTTTAGAGATACCAACACATAACCAGCTCACCTGCTTATGTTTTCATGGTTGCTATTTTCTGCTGTGGTCAGTAGCATCATAACCACGGCTACTTACACAGAATCATTTTGGTCTCTAAGGGCTGTCAGTGATGTTGATGTGCAATAATAATAGATGTGGTTTTTCTTCATACAAATACAAATGTGTGAAACAAACATTTGGCATTCAGAGTCTGATCATTGCTTGTTCGTGTTTGGAGGGCATTTCTTCATTATGACAAAAATGAAGTTGTTCATCATGCTTATCTGTAAGTTATTTATAAATATTCAACAAAAAATTTAAAAACAAAAATGGATCTGTCAGTTCAAAACTTTACATGTGTTTTGTTATACTTGATAACCTTTCTTGCATTCTTGCACTAGGTTCCATTCATGGGTTTGGGGCCAAAGGTTAGTTGGAAAAAAAAAAATTTTTTTTTAGTACACTGAGAGTCAAATTTTATGTGTGGTTTTATGCTTATTCTATAACTTTTAGTTTTGAATCCGCCTAAAGTAACAGTGAGCCATTCAGTGATCATAGTGACAGTCTCAGTCACCCTGAACTGTGGTCCACAATTTTCTTCTGACCATTTTTTCTCTTTTGACAATATTATTTAATTTTTACAACAAACTTGAATCTGAAATATTAATTTTATTGTGATTTTTGTCATACCTCAACACATTGTAGAGCAGAGGGTCCCAAATTAGGGGGTT